>NC_057799.1:340462967-340637024 GCF_018294505.1 Triticum aestivum
ACAACATTTGAATGTAGATAGTACGAGACTTAATATCGATGTTTCAATTCGGTGTACATTTTAAGATTTGAACTGAGGACCATGCATATGGGTAATTATTTCGAATTCGTGCCATACTAGGTTTCGAAAAGTTGACATTGACTCGATTTGTTGTGCTATTTTGTAGGTCATATGTTTGAATCCATCCAAAAGTTTTCTCACTACCATGGTGTTCATCATATACATATGAATTTGTATTAAAAAAGTAGCGTGGATACAGTGAAATGCGAAATCCACGTTAGAATTGGAGATTGCTATGTGACACACACTCTAATTCAAATAACTAATTATGTGACACACACTCTAATCCACATTAGCGTGGATACCGTTTCAATTTTTTTTCAAATAACTCCTCATTAATTAATTTATAGTATCTTGTTTCGAATGACTAATTATTGCAAGGAAAACACGGGCATGGTAATACATACAGATTCGTTTGCAAATGAAAGAAGATTCGTTTGCATTCTCAAATGTAGGCGCACCAGGGTCGTGTCGTGGTGGTCGCGTGTGTCGGACGGACGCGTAGCACCCAGCCACCCATCCCCTCCCTCACTCCCCCCCAAAAGAACGACGACAAAATAAGTTCACGCTTCCATGTTTCGGATCGAAATATCTGGCGGCCCCAATTCCAGCCCAGCAAAATCTCCCTTCTCCACCGTCCCCTTTCGCGCCCAGATTGCTCAAACCCCTAATTTGCCGCCAACCCAGGCAAAGTTCGAATCGCCCCTCGTCTCGTCTCTTTCCCCACCTCTGTGCTGAACGACGACGATGAAGACGACAGTCGCGCTTCACCACCGCACCGGAGCTACCTCATCTACGCCCTCGTCCACCGCACCGGGTGGTCTACCAACAATGTCAGCCGCCGCAACCGACGTGCCTCACAGACACCGACTTCCACCGCATCAGGTGCGCTTCACCGACGCCGTCTCCCAACTCACCGGGGCTACTTCACCGAGCATATCATCGCGCCTCCGCCCCCCGAGGCCGCTAGGGCTTCACCAACGGTCTCGTCCACCGCATCGTAGCGCTCCACTGCCACTCAAGATCTGCATCCGTGCGCGGCCAGCCAACGCCAGCGCATCACCCTCAACGGCTCTGAAGTGACCCGCACTCTAGATAGGCGAGCATGCCCAAACGCCGGCCCGGACTAGGTATCCACACATCACTCCCTTGTGCACTGTTCCGACGATGTTTGGATATCCTTTCATTGCTCTCTTAGCTTACACGCCTATCCAACTCTGACTTTAACTCTTATTTCTTCTGGAGATATCATCTGAAACAAGCAAATCCATTTTTAGCGAAGTATGACGGCGCTACGGGATCTGGTACACATCCTGCACACCCGTATAACCTTGTAAGTATCTGTCCTCCGGTACAACAACAAGGTCGATTCCTCTTATTTGATCAGCCATTTGCCGTGTCAAAAATGCAGAGGGGGATGCAAGGAGCACAAGGCCTGCACATCCAAGCAAGTGGTAACATGGACTTGTACATGGAACATCCCAAGCACAAGCAGAGCTGTACAACAAGCTAGTGTAAGTCCCTACATTTCATTTAATTCATCATACTGGCATTCGTGTATGATTTCTGTGCAGTGGCGGATCCACGAATTCAAGTTACCAGGGGCGAATATTTAACTTAAAAAATCCGAAGGCACTTGCACTCCAGAAATCAACATAACTTGAGAAATGTGAAGCTACATGCACTTTGAAAACCAGCTAATGATCCAAAGTAGTTCAGATTATAAACACTAAATGATGCAAGCACCAAAAAACACAAAATGCAACATGGTGTACAAGGACTACAAACATGGTCTGTACCTGCTTGAATTATTCGTTCTCTGGCTGAAAATATCGAAGTGTAATCGCACCTATAACCAGTGCGCAAGCTGCATATCAATATATCTATCCTGCACAAGTATGCCAATAGTTTGAAACAACAGATTAGAAAAGTATTTATGCTACGTTGTCATGATACGGGGACTTTCTGGTAGATGGCCTCGATGTTTCCTCAAGCCATGAAAATGCACTATAATTTGCTTGTCATCAATGCCTGCAAATCTCTATGTCTCTCTCAACATAGCAGATCATCATTAGACACTAAATCCTTCAATGGGAGCTTGCAAAATGCTTGCATTAGATGCCTCATTACACACTATATGTTCATCACCAGGAGCATGTAAAATGTTTGCATCAAATCCTTCATTAGCAGGTTGTTCATTAGCCATGCCCGTGCTGCCGCCGCTGCCTCCCACGCAGGCTACACCCAGGGTTGGATCTTCATCTTCTTGTCCTTCCGTTCGCTTGAAGCCCGGCGACCGCCCTCCAACGAGGGCGCGAGGAAGTGCTGTGTCGGTCTGTCCAGCGGCGGCTAGGTTAGGAGCGAACCAGACTGGAGGCTGGAGCGGATGAATTGGGATCTTTCCTGCTGTCGATCGATATGGGAGGCGCTCGTTTGGGCCGCGAGCCTGCTATAGGGCCTGCCTTGCACTTATGTTATTGGCCTATCCAAATTGAAACATTTTTATTCATTTTTTACATTGCCTGCTCGTGTGTTGGGACGAACAAAACTTGCCTGGGCCAACCTGGACGACTCAAACTAGGTGCACACTTTCGAGCCACCCGAGGCGGCCGCCCATACCAGCCCCTATGGTGGCGTCGCCCCTTTTTGCGTGTATGATAGGGGTAGTGAAAAATATTCCTGTGGCGCTTTTGATTTACCCACAGAATGGTTGAATTGCTTGTTTCTATGAACTGAGTTCGCCAATAATGTGAAGGATGCCAGTCTTTTCATCCTATTGTAGATTGCTTAGATCTCGATATGCCAAAAGTAATCGCATGAAATATACAGTAAAAGCCAGTGTGATGTGTGTGGCTACAACTAGTATGACTACACGTCCTCATATAACATATCAAGGATGCACCATCTTACCAGATTAACCATTCGACTTACCAATGCAGTGTGGGAAGAAAGAAGTATTGGGACTGCGTATCCAAGCAATTGATGCCATGGACTCCTTCGTACAACCTTTTAAGCGAAAAAGAAGTTGCAGTGTGCCTGTACAAAGAACTAGTGTAAGTTCAGTTACCTGCTTCTCGGAATTTTAGTTAGCCACTTATTGCAAAATTGTTCAATTACGTTGCTTGGCTTAATTTAGTTTGCTACTGATTACATAATGCCACAGCCTGTTAATCCTATTATAGATTGCACCTATCTATGTGTTTGATACTTACTGTTAAGAATTACCTGTTTGCCTGAACTTAAATAGCTACTTGTTTGTTTAACTGCTTTCTTGCTACAACAACGGGTTACAATGATGTTAATAACTACTTTTCAGCCTCGAATTGAAACTCTTTAATTCCTTGTTTGTTTATCTGGTTTGCTGTTATAACTCCCAGTTGAGATGTTTTGCTAACTTTAACTTTTCTGAATCCAATCGGAACTTTAATGGCAAAACAGGTTAGTGCAAGATCAAAGAGCGAGGTCCCCATGGACGTTCTATCATCCCATAGCAGTGGCACCGGCCCAATCGTGCATTATGAATTGCCAACTGCTGATGCTCTAGAGGCTAAACTAGTGGTAGAAAGAGATTCTGCTTCTGCACTTAGAGATGAAGTTGACATGTTGAGGAAGCAAACAGCACAATCAGTACCAGTACTCAAGACAACCATTAAATATTTGGTGGATTTCAAAACAAAGCAAGCTGAGACTGACCACATTGTTAAGGTCTTGAAGGAAAAAAGAAAATTAAATTCCCACTTGGTAAATCATAAGTGAAATGTTCTTTCCGTCGTTGAATAACCTTTGTGTTGTTTGTTCATGTAATCAATCAAACCATTTGTTTTAGAGATTATGTAATAATTGTTTTTTGTTTTTTGGTTTGTAATTTTATTGAGCACAAGTCTGTGTTAATTGATAAGACTCGGAGACATTTCATTTTGATTGCTGTGCCAGACCTACAAATATGCCAGTCGGGCTGAATGTGCATTCAACAATAATAGTAGTATAGACGGACCATAAGTGGCACGCACTGGAAAGGGCCAAGATGCTGTAGTAGCTTGGCTAAAAAAAGGATGCTATTGTAGCAAAGAAAAGTACATCGGCCTGGCTTAGGTATGTTAGTTGATATTATTGATCCATATACTCTATAAGTGTTTATATGTCTGTTAGTTCTGTACATTCTTGGTTGATTCACTCGGTATTTGAATCTTGATACATCGCTTGTGTACATATCTAAATGGGAGTACACATTATGCTGCGTGTGACATTTGAGTTGGACATGAAGTGTTCCAAATATTCGAATTCACCTTAAACTGGATTCTAGCTTCTGAATTTGAGTATCGGCATTTGTAACCATATTCATATATGACAGTGGAATACATCTTTGTCGTCCTTTTGAAGATATATAAAAACACATAGAATGATTTATAAAGATTCGTATAGGAATACAAAATGGATTCGAATTTAGTTTCTAGGGTAAACGTGGATGCTTATTGTCCCAAAATTCGAAAGAAGCAGCAAAATGTCCACTCCCACGTCGGCTGCCCGAAGCCAAGTGTTTGGGAGATGGAAATTACTGTCTACCCATTATACGGACAATCCATCGGCCCGATTTCCACTGCTCTAAATAGGGGTAGGATAGTAACGTCAATAAGACGTGACACGACCACCTCTGAGCCCATTCCGACACGGTGGGCGCCAAACATGGGCGGCAAAATACATTTGATTCAACCTTGTCTGAAAGACCTCTGTTTTTCCCTCCATTTCCCCATTCATACACGGTGGGCTGCAAAACAAACTCGACTCGGCCGAAATCGATGTAGGCAAATATTTTCAATAGGGGCAGGTTTGTAACTTCACTCAGACGTGACACAACCGCCCTATCTGTCAGCCCCGTTCATACACCGTGGGCGCCAACCATGGGCGCCAACCACCCTCTCCTCGCCTGAAATCGCTCTGGGCAAATATTGGCGAGATGCGAGATTACCGTCGCATCCCCGACCGACGAGACGTCCAAATTTTAAACGGGGGATAAGTTCGTAACTTTCCCATATTTCAGACAGGTGCATCCCAAAAGCATGGTTCCTCGTACCTCTCCCTCCATTTTCCCATTCATACACGGTCCGCGCTAGAACACCATCCCCACACCAGCCTCTGTCCGCCACCCCATCCATCGCCGCCGTCCTCCACTACATCCATCGCCGCCGTCCTCCACCACATCCATCGCCACCGTCCTCCACCATGCCGGAGCGCCTACCAAGACCGCGTCGTCCACTGCTAGAGATGGACGTTTCTCATCCAGGGCGATGGACCAAGAGCCTTGCATCACGTCCTCTCGCTTCATCGGCGCCGTCGTCCTCTTTGCCGGGGCTGCTCACACGACCTTCTCTTCCACCGCAATGGGACTTATCCCCCGATGCACCCGTCTACCCTCGCAGATCTGCTTCAACGCCACCTACAGCCATCGCACCCCCGATGCCTAGACGGCGCCGCAAGAGAGGTGGTACTTCATATCTCCTCAACTTTTTGATCTCAACCAGAAAATAGATCTTAACTTGGTTACTCTACTTTCTTTTCAGCTCTTAGAATTTAGTTCTTAGTTCAAAGCAAACAACTATACGATCAGAATACGTGCTTCGTGTCATAATAGCACTGCTCGACCCATCAAGCTAAACATGCTTAGTTGTTCAAATACGAATATGATTTTATTAAAACAAATTCGTTTAATTGGTGAGCTAAATGTTCCTAAATTAGTTTCGAAAATGCATGTTCGCCGCTCGGGTGTGTATCTCTACAGGGTGCCCACGGTGGGCCGGCCCACCCTGGGATTTTGGGTCCTCCCAGGCCCCGATTCCCCACTGTTCTGCTGTGCGCTTCCGATCTCTACTCACCCCAGCCGCCTGCCTTGCCGGCGACTTGTCGTCCCCGGACGGCATGACTCTAGGAGGAGACGCCGGACTAACAGGAGGTCAGGAGCCGCTCGCCCAACAGCGTCACCGCTGCCCGGGCGCGCCGCCGTGCCTACCTTCCTAGTTCGTTCAGGGCTCAGGCGTTCAACACCCACTAAGCCAACCCGATTTATCCTGAGATAAGTCCTCAACACTCAGCAGCCACTCCTCATCACCCATTTTCTAATTGATTCATTACTCATTAGGCAGGACTGTCATTAGGGTTTGTTGTGTGCTCAGTGCTACCTACACTTAATGGTTCAGATGTATTTCGGTAATCTTTAGTACCTGTAAAGTTCACAGGGTTTTCAAAATTCCGGCCCTAGGAACAGACACTAGTCATTTTGGATTGTTGGTCGTAGTGACATTGACCCACATTACTACTGCAAGCCAGGTTTGTTGAAAATTTTACTTGTCTTTCTTACTCATTTGATATAATATCCAATTATTCATGTCGATTAGTTGCAAACAATCAGTTCTAGACAAACTTCTTGATTCAGATTTTGGACGGTCTCTTACTGCAGTTACAATTCAGCATACTTGTCCTAGTGAGCTCACAAGTAAATGATTGATTCACTACATCTATGCTTGCCTTGTCATATTTGTTGTCAATATTCTTTTAGGGTGGACCACCCTGTTTCTAAATACTACAACCGTAGACATGAGTGAATAGTATTTCTCTATGTGATCTCTTCCATCATGTGTGGGCAACGAACACTGCATTGTATAGAAAGAAAGTGTCATTCCCAGCTTTTACATAGGCTTCGATCTTTTACATGGAATACAATCTGCCTACTTGCTTTGTGTCGCACTACCAACACTCCACCCTTGAAGCTAAATATTATGCCACTCATAATTCCTTAGTTTATTTATTCAAATACGAATTTCATATAATTCTAATGCTCCTACTTCAGTTTTGAAATGTGTGTCTGCCTGTTATAGAGACATAAGGGGTTTGTATTTCTGTGTGTGGTCTGGTCAGCACGGTTGGGGGGTGAACTTTGCATATGCAGGGGTTTATAGGGAGACACTCTTCGAGTTGAATCCGCAATGCATTCCATAGATAATCTGACTGCTTTTTATGTTTTCATGAATCTTAGATTCTGAACAACATCATAATGATTATGAGCTTGCGCGCATGAAAAGAATAAAGTAGAACAATGCCATGGCTGTCAAACTTGGCATTAAGGGACTGAAATCAAGTCTGGATGCAATGCAATGCAAACGCTCTCCACCTACAGATTCATGCACAGAATATGATCCTAACCGTGATTTTGAGCTAGAGGGAGACCTAAGTCAATGTAGCTCCCTAGTGGAGGAGTCAGAGGAAGATGCCCTATCTTATTCACCCATCAAGGTGCTTGCTCTAACTTTCCTAGGTTATATTTGTCGCACATATCTTGCAACTGATGCTTAGTTTACACATCGTGTATGTGAATACGGCCTGCCTATCCATTTTCAGTACATATTCCATCTCTCATCATACCATATTTATCCATTCAAATGCTGTTCTTGTGTATCATACGTTCAAAAGGAAGAGGGCGATTGCTGATCGTGGGGGAGCACAAGAAAAGTATTTGGAAAAGGTAGTGGCACCTGATAAATCAAATAGCCCATTAGGTGTAGTTGCAATATCACCTGACCCACAAAACACCCCAACTCTAGCAGACTCTAGCCCTACTACACTGGTCATTTCTGATGCCCCAACTCAGCAGACCCCAACTGCAGCAAACATTATGATTATGCCAGTTGACATAGCACCAGCTCTACGACGCAAAACCCCCATTCTAGCAAAGAGTACACCAAATCCAGTTGCCAAATCCCTTTTCAAACCAGAGAGAGCCCCAATTGCAGCAAATAGGACCCTTGTTCCATTTCTTCCCAGTTTAGAAGACAAAGCTTATATTGTTGTCAGGAACTTTGTGCGCATCTTTCCTCATGGAAAGATTATACCGCAGACACAGAACAATTTCCAGTCTTCCTCCGCAACTTACGCGTAAGTAATGTACTAATGTTATTCATGGCCATTACTGCATATGTTTCTGCTGACAAAAGACACAAGATTTCATTCTTTTAAATAGGCAAGGACCAAACTGGACTGCGAAGACGAGCAAGGGTTGGTTGCCCTTTTCAAGCACTCGTTAATGAAGTATCGTTCCTACCTGAGGCAAGCGCACTTCGATGGCAAGCTTCTAAATGAAATTTCTGTAAAGTCTCCGGTGCTACATTTATCCAACAGTGACTGGAATAATCTTGTTACACATTGGTCTCGGCTGCAGCGTAAGGTACTATCTATGATATCACATCACAATTTGAACTACATTTCTGCATTTGCCTTAACGTCTCACTTGTACGAAAACTGTTAGTAGACGAACATTCGTTCTCAAGGGACCACAGAATCTCGCAACTATACTACACACTGCATTGCTCTTCTGAGTACCTCTTGCCCTGTATGACCATACTTACTTTCATAGTTGTTTGATTATGTAGCATCACTGCACATGTTAGCCTCGTTATCGTCCATTTGGTGGACATTATAAGATCCGTATGGACACTTACATAAATTTAGAATCAAGCCAATGCTTTTGAAGAGGTTTAGCTCTGCAGTTCTCTTGTAAGGACTGAACATCGTCTATCACTGTACTTACATTAACAGCTACTCCCTCCGTCCCATAATATAAGAACATTTTGTACAGCACACCAGTGTTCAAAACACTCTTGTATTATGGGAAGAGGGATTGGTTCATTGTGTAGCATTCTGCATCTTATCTCCCTCGCCCACCATTTACTAAAAAACATCAGATCTATATTTAATCTTACCAAAAAGTAGAATACATAGACAATGCTAGTGCAGAAGTGTAGCCCATTGCTCTTATCAGTACATTTTGTCATGTAATGCTTGTACTTCCAGGGATTGGTAGTTGATTATGTAGCATCAATCTGCATCTTATCTTCATTATCCTCTATCCCTTCCAGTATTATCATATCTATAATTACTCTCTACAAAATGTAGAGTACAGGCAATGCTTATGAAGAAGATTCTGTGCTGAAATACTTGAGTTATCCTTCCCTTGACATGGAGAAGGGCATTATAAAGCCAGTGTTAACTGTTAATGTAAGTCAGTCCTTCTAAAGCCTTTATCCTCAACTGCTTTTTAATTTGCTCATACTCCCTATCGTTTACTGCTGTTTAGTTTGCTGTTTCTACCAAAATGCATGTTCGCAAGAACCGTAAGTTCTAAGTTTTACTTGTAAAACCAAATTCATTATTCATACCATGCACATTACTTAATAATCCCTATATGTATGCTTGTTTTTGTGGATCTATAATCCACTGTGTGGTGAAGCAGCCCACGTTTGCACCTTGTCATCTCCTGTTTTATCTTACTGATGTGGCTGATGATATGAACAACATGCCGTGCACATTAACCAAAATAGATACAATGATTTTCTTTGCCCTTCATCTATGCTTGTTATGTTGACATGGTAATCCAGTAGTGTGGTGAAGCTCCCCGCATTATGAACAATGCCAAATTTTGCTATTGATATTTTGAACTTACTCTTTATTTTCTAATTTGAAATTGGATGGAATTGACAGCACAGTTATCATCTTTGTTTATACACGTGCAAAACCTGTCATCTCTCTGCTTTGTTTCAGGGTGATATGCCTGATGGCATGCACAAGTCTGCTGAAGGCTGTGCGACAAACCCAACATATATTGCAGCGAAGAAGGCAAAACATCTTGAAGATAGCGAGACAACCCCAAAGTCTTGTCTTGATGCAGTGTTCAAGTTACCTGAGACTAGCAGTCAGACAAGCTCACAGAATTCGTTGTCTGAATCAGTTCGACTTCTTCAGTCCCAAGTTCTAGCAGAAAGGCATTCTGCAACTCAACTTCGACTTGAAGTCCTATCTCTAAGAAAGATTGCGGAGAACACCAATGAGAACCTCATCGCTAAACAGCTACACCTGGAAGCTATGACCGGCATGCTAGGCCGGGCTCACAGCCTTGCTCAGCAGCTTGCGCAGCAGTTCCCACGCAAGGCTAACCTTTCTTGAACTGTCTTGGAAGTGGTCTCGGTTCAGTATTATTTTGTTACGCTGCAATGGTGCCCAGTTTTTGTAATCTGCTTCTTCATTGCGCTTTATGATCACTGGTGGCGAACTTCGATGCCCAGTGGATGTAGTATACCATAAATCCTTTATTGTATAGTGTAGGTTTATTCTTAGTTACTATGCCGTAATTTATTTATTGTATAGAGTAGGTTTGTTCTTAATTCCTACTAGTTACTGCCACCATTCGCTATCTGAAAAAAATCAGATGTAGTCGACCGGGCTGAAACATTCGCCTCTAACAGGCCAGGTGTTTAGCGGGCCACAATTGGGCCGGCCTGCATCTTTCTTGGGCCCGAATGATTGGGGCCTTCACACTTTGCATGAGGCCCACAACTTACACCGGCCTATATTTTAGTTGGGCCTTTTGTGGACCCAACGCTTAGTTCGGCCCAGGTAGCGTTGGGCCATTAACATGCTGAATATTGTACTGGCCTCTTACGGTCCAGATGAAACCATGGGCCTTTAGTAGGCCGAAATGCATATTAGGCCTCTATTTTCACTAGTCGTCGACGGACCTTCAGCAGGCTGAAATGTAGACCGGGCCTTTTTAGGCCCAGTTATATCACGGGCAGTTACCTGGCCGAAACATATCTCGGGCCTTAGTTGGCCCACTGATTTCATGGGCCTTTAAGAGGCCGAAAGCTTAGTATAGACATCAACGGGCCGATTTATGCGACAGGCCTTTAACAGGCCCAAAGTCACGTTGGGCTTAACTGTTGCCACCTTTATCACGGGCCGTTAGTGGGCCCGATGTCCCGTCGGACCATATATGGTCCATGGGCAGCACGGGCCATTCCCAGGCCGAAAGTCACACCGGGCTGAAATGGGCCCATGTCTACATCGGGCCTCTAACAGACCGAAAGTCACCGGGCTGTAATTGGGCCCAAATATTCGGCGAACAATTAACGGGCCAGATCTGGCCTCAGGCCGTAAATGGGCCCAAATATTCGGCGAACAATTAACGGTCCAGATCTGGCTTCAGGCCATAAATGGCCTTTATTAAGCAGGCCGTTATTGGGCTGGCCCACTAGTACCTGAGTAAGTACTCGGCCTTTGACTGGGCCGGCCTTTTTAACCTATATGGGCCTCTGTTGGGCCGTGCCACGTGTCGACGTATTATAGGCGCTTTGGGTCCAATGAGTGGATGACATCTGTCCCAACGGTGAGCCGACACGTGTTTCCTCCAGCCAATGATGATTTTACACGTGGAAAATCCCCATTGGTCGGGGCTGTTAACGGGTTATCAGATCCAAAACCGGCCCGATAGCTTAACGGCGTTCCGTTACGGTGGATGCCACGTGTCGGTCACCCTTGACGAAAGCACTTCTGTGACGCCCGATTTATCGTCATGGAAGTGGACACTTCCGTGATGATAATTTTGGTAATGACATGGAACACTTCTACGACAGCACAGGTATGACTATCTTGATTCTGTCATAAAATTGTCATGGATGTACATGCATGACAAAAAACGCGACCTACTGTGACAAACACGTATCATCATGGAAGTGTATATTTTTGGTAGTGACAGGACCCCCGTTTCGACCATAGCGCTCCAACACAAGTCCGTTTCCTCCGTTTTGTGGTACGCCACACCCCTCCCGATCAACTGGACCCCCGTTTCGACCGTAGGAGGTCCGTTTCCTCTGTTTTGCGGTACGCCAGACCCCTCCCGATGAACTGGATCCCGTTTCGAACGTGGCCGGTCGAACACAAGGCCGTTTCCTCCGTTCTACGGTACGCCAGGCCTCGTTTCCATCGGCTGTTCCGTCCAAGCCCTCCCGATGAACACGACGACGCATTCCGTTCCGACCCAGCCGGTTGGCTCCCCATAAACACGATGACGACGATGTTTCTCCGTTCCGACCCAACCATGTACATGAGCCCTGGCCGTACGTACGCACGAGTAGGCATTCGAGACCCCGCCCGTATGTACGTACGTGGCCGTATTTACTTTCTTGCACCCTGGCCGCTGTACGTACGTGTACGTGCTACGTGCGCGCCTCTACATCGACCAGTATGTACGTACACGTTCGCGACCAGAATGACAATGCTACGTACGCTTCGAACAGGTGGGTCCCGACTGTCAGGCACTTCCTTGCGTGCGAAGATGTAGCTGGTGGGTCCCAGCAGTCAGGGGGCGAATCATTTTTTTGCCCGGACGCACTTCCCTGCGTGTGAAGATGTCGCTGGTAGGTCCCAGCAGTCAGGGAGAAGCATTTTTTCATGAAATACGGTTACCCGTCTGGTAGGTCCCTGCTGTCAGGTGGAGGAATCATTATTTTTCGCGTAATAAGGAGGCACTTCCTTGCTGCGGCCGTGGACCCAGCTGTCAGCCTCTCCATGTACAGTCCACGTCCGATGGAAGCCGTTCCTTGACCATGTTGACCACGCCGCGTCGAGAGCACCAGGGCGGTGGACGACGGAGAGGCCTAGGAAGGGGACGACGCGGAGCCGGGGAAGATGTGGCAGTGGATGCCCACGCGTAGAGGAGTATGAGGGTTCATTGGTGGTGTGAGGCTGCCTCGCCGCTGAATAACAGGGGGTTTGGGTGAGTAGAGGGATGGCCTGTCCAGCGGTGGGAGTAGTAGGGGGCGGTGAGGCCTCCGCCGCATCGCAGCCGGCCACGGGAGGCAGGAGCATGAGGCACGACCGGCGCTTGTTTGGGCGGCTGGAGCAAGAAGACCAGAGGTTGAAAAAGCACTACGGCTGTTGGATGGACATCGTACGATAACTGGAGCTAGAATCATGCATATTGACTAAGTTGACAAAGCCCTCTGTCCCCGTCAACTTAGTAGGCCCACAAGTCAGCCTGCCACTATACTGGGTCCCAGCTAGCAGGGGGAGTATTCATTTTTTGTGCGTAATAAGGAGGCACTTCCTTGCGTGCGAAGATATAGCTGGTGGGTCCGAGCTATCAGCGGCGGTAACATGTTTTTCGCGAAATACATAGGCCCTTTCGGTGGGTCCCAGATGTCAGTGGAGGAATCATTATTTTGCACGTAATAAGGAGGCATTTCCTTGCGTGCACACGTGGACCCAGCTGTCAGCCTCTCCACATACAGTCCACTTTAGATGCATGTCGGTCGTTGACCACGTTGACCAGGCCGTGCCGAGAGCACCAGGGCGGTGGACGACGGCGAGGCCTAGGAAGGGAACGACACGGAGGCAGGGAAGACTCAGTAGTTGTTTCCCACGCGGAGGGGAGTACGACTGTACGAGGGTTTACTGGTTCACCTGCCGTCGTCGGAGAATAACATTAGGTGTGGGTGAGTAGAGGGATGGCTAGGCCAGCGATGGGAGTACGGTGGGGCGGTGAGGCCTGCGCGGCAGCATAGCCGACCGCGGAGAGGAGGGAGCAGGCAGTCCCGCCGGTGCTTGTTTGAGCGGCTGGAGCAGGAAGAGCAGAGATTGAAGAAGCACGACGGCCGTTGGATGGACATCCAACAGTCACTGCTTGTGCGTCAACCTTTTTTAGGAAAGCCTCAAATCTGTGGAAAACAACATACAGCCCATCTGCCATTATTTCTAATAACTTACAGCCCATTTGCTAATTCTTACGGTTTTTTTGGAGCCCATATTCTTTTTGTTAGCATTACAGCCCATATTGTGGCCACGGTTAAAAAAGTATACGAAATTTTGCATATTTCGGTGCGGTCCGAACTGTTTTTAATCCCGAAATTTCGAGTCACATTCAAACTGATTTTAAAAATAAATGTATATCAATATAAAATCCAACAAATTGTCCACGCATAAAAATTAATGCAATTTAAAATCTCAAAATGAAAAAAAGAAATTTGAAACTAATTGCCGGTTTGATGTGTTTTAAAAATGTAGAGCCCATTTCTCATTACTGATATGCCATTTTCTCGGCCAGCCGAATGAAGCTCTCCTCGTCTTGAAAGATTTGCAGCCCAAGAGGCCTGACAAAGCGACTTACTTGGCAAATCACAAAAAAACTGGGCTAGCCATTTTCAGAAAGAAAAAAAAACTACTGGGCTGGTCTGTGGTAAACATAAAAGAGAAGGCTGTCTAGAGAGGCCAGAGTGCCCCGCACAGCCCAGTTGACACCCTGCTTCCGTCTCAAAAACAAATTAGATAAATGCCACTCCAATTATGGGGATTCATAAAAATGTCACTGCAATTTCCAAACTTTGAAAAATGCCACTGCAATTTTTGCAAACTTTGGAAAACGCCACTGCAATTTGCAAACTTTGAAAAACGCCACTCCAGACTTCGAAAAATGCCACTGGAAATGGCATGAAATGGCATTTTTCAAAGTTTGGAAATTGCAGTGGCATTTCTCAGAAACACCAGATTTGGAGTGGCATTTATCAAATTAACCCAAAACAAAAATAACTGGGCGAGCTGCTGGGTCCTTGGTGTCAGCCGCTTGTTGTGCAATTCTCTCGTTTATTGACTACGTTGACAATGGCATGGGACCCAGATGTCAGAAATCCATTAGGATTAGCCATTTTTTATTGACTTGAAATAAGGAGGCACTTGCTTGTGTACTGCCATGGCGGGTCCCTACTGTCATCCTCTCCACGTACAATCATCTCCTGATTGTGTACGCGACAACTTGGTAGGCCCACAATAAATTTTCCCCGTCCTCTAAAAATAAGCCGGACAAGATGAACATTTATTTGGGCCTAAACTGCTATCTTGAAAAACGCGTATTTTTCCTAATTCGAATAAAATCAACTAAAATCCAAATAAAATCAAATATTTGTTTTTAATATTTTTCCTCCAATATTTCATTATTTGTGGAGAAGTCATTTTATCCCCTCTCATATATTTTGATATGAAATATTTTCGGAGAGAAAAATAATTAAAACAAATGATCCTATTTTCAAAATTTGAGAAAACCCAAATATGAAAATAACGAAATCCCCAACTCTCTCCGTGGGTCCTTGAGTTGCGTGAAATTTCTAGGATCGCAAATCAAAATGCAATAAAATATGATATGCATGATGATCTAATGTATAACATTCCAAATTGAAAAGTTGGGATGTTACAAACCTACCCCCCTTAAGATGAATCTCGCCCTCGAGATTCGGTTTGGCTAGAAAATAGGTGAGAGTGGTCCTTCCGTAGATCTTCCTCTCGCTCCCAGGTGGCTTCATCCTAGGTATGGTGACTCCACTAAACTTTGCAAAACTTGATAACCTTGCTGCGGGTGACTCGGCTGGCATACTCAAGAATCTTAACTGGTTTCTCCTCATAGGTCAAGTCACTATCCAGCTGAATCGCTTCCAATGACACTGTATCTCTCAGTGGTATCTCAGCCATCTCTGCGTGGTACTTCTTCAGCTGAGAAACATGGAACACATCGTGAACTCCCGAAAATCCTTCGGGCAATTCCAACTTGTAAGCAACTTCCCCCATACGCTCCAAAACTTTGTATGGTCCTACAAAACGTGGCGCTAACTTTCCCTTAACTCCAAAGCGCTTTACTCCTCGAAGTGGTGATACTCGAAGATAAACTCTGTCTCCGACTTCGTAAACTGTCTCCTTGTGTTTAGAATCCGTATAACTCTTCTGCCTGGACTGGGCTACCTTGAGCCTATCGCGAATCAACTTCACTTTCTGTTCAGACTCTTTAATCAAATCTGGTCCAAACAACTGGCGGTCTCCAACTTCGTCCCACAACAATGGTGTCCTACACCTCCTTCCGTACAGAGCTTCAAAAGGGGCCATCTTCAAACTAGATTGATAACTGTTGTTGTAAGACAACTCTGCATATGGCAAATTATCGTCCCAACTAGATCCATAATCTAGCGCACAAGCTCTCAGCATGTCCTCCAAAATCTGATTGACTCTCTCGGTCTGTCCGTCTGTCTGTGGATGAAAGGCGTGTCATGAACTCTAGCCTGGTACCCAAAGTCTCGTGCAACTAATTCCAAAACTTTGAAGTAAACTGAGTTCCTCTATGTGATACAATGGTCCTCGGAACTCCATGCAGACATACGATCCTGGTCATGTATATCTTTGCCAACTTAGCACTTGTATAAGTGGTCTTTAATGGGATGAAATGAGCTACCTTCGCCAAACGATCAACTACAACCCATATCGAGTCATAGCCTGAACGAGTCCTGGGCAATCCTGTGATAAAATCCATGCCTAGCTTATCCCACTTCCATTCGGGTATCGGCAATGGTTGTAGCAATCCTGCTGGCTTCTGATGCTCTGCCTTTACTCTCTGACATACATCACAAACTGCTACATACTCCGCAATATCCTTCTTCATTCCGGTCCACCAGAAAGTATCCTTCAAATCCAAATACATCTTGGTATTTCCTGGGTGAATCGAATATGGTGAATCATGGGCCTCTTGCAGAATCAACTTTCTGATCTCCGGATCATTGGGCACATAAACGCGGTCCTCAAACCATAAGGTATCGTGTTCATCCTCACGAAATCCCTTGGCTTTTCCTTTACTCATCCTTTCCTTTATCTCAACAATTTCCTTGCCTGTTTTCTGAGCTTCTCTGATCTTATCCATCAAACTAGACTGAATCTCCAATGCTGCTATAAAACCTCTTGGAACTATTTCCAAACATAGTTCACGAAGATCCTCTGCTAACTTCTTGGGTAACTCTCCGGTCATGAGCGTGTTGACATGGCTCTTGCGGCTCAACGCATCGGCTACTACGTTAGCCTTCCCTGGGTGATAATGCAATCTCATATCATAATCCTTAATGAGCTCCAACCATCTCCTTTGCCTGAGATTCAACTCCTTCTGCGTGAAAATGTACTTCAAACTCTTGTGATCCGTGTACACCTCACAATGCTTTCCGATGAGATAATGTCTCCATGTCTTCAACGCATGCACTACGGCTGCTAACTCCAAATCATGTGTAGCATAGTTCAACTCATGGGGTTTAAGCTGTCGTGAGGCATATTAAACAACTCTTCCCTCCTGCATTAGCATTGCTCCAAGTCCTCGACGAGAAGCGTCGCAATATACTTCATAATCCTTGCGTTGATCTGGCAGAATCAACACTGGCGCTGTAACCAAATGTTTCTTCAATTCCTGGAAACTAGTCTCACATTCCTCAGTCCAAATGAATTTGGTGTCCTTCTTCAACATCTCCGTCATAGGCTTTGCAATCTTCGAGAAATTCTCGATGAATCTCTGGTAATATCCTGCGAGTCGAAGAAAACTCCGGATTTCTCCAACTGTCGTGGGTGCTTCCCAATTTGTCACAGTGTTAACCTTGGTGGGATCTACTGCTATTCCTTCTCCGGATATAACATGTCCAAGGAATCCAACTTCCTTTAACCAAAACTCGCATTTGCTGAACTTGGCATATAACTGATGTTCTCTAAGCTTTCCAAGTACCAAACGCAAATGCTCCTTATGCTCTTCTTCATTCTTCGAATAGACCAGAATATCATCAATGAACACTACGACAAACTTATCCAAAAACTCCATAAACACTTTGTTCATCATGTTCATGAAATAGGCAGGTGCGTTAGTCAGGCCAAATGACATAACAGTGTACTCATATAGCCCATACCTTGTGGTAAAAGCTGTCTTGGGTATATCCTGCTCTCGAATCTTCAACTGGTGGTATCCTGATCACAAATCAATCTTGGAAAATACTTTAGCTCCTTGTAGTCGGTCAAACAGATCATTGATCATCGGCAGTGGGTACTTGTTCTTGATTGTTACTTCATGCAATCCACGATAATCAACAACCATCCTCAACGAGCCATCTTTCTTCTCCACTAGAAGTACGGGTGATCCCCAAGGTGACGTACTTGGGCGAATATATCCTTTATCTAGTAACTCCTTAATCTGCTTCTTAATTTCTTCCAAATCCTTAACGGGCATCCTGTATGGTCTCTAGATATTGGCCCAGTGCCTGGCAAAAGCTCAATCAAAAACTCGATGTCTCTATCCGGTGGCATGCCTGGCAACTCCTCTGGAAATACGTCAGGGAATTCCTTCACCACTGGTACTTCCTCCTGTACAACTCCTGATGAGGAATTCACTCGAGTCCTCTTCGGCACATGTCGGGATACATACTTAATCCTTCTTCCTTCTGGGGTAGGAAGCAAAATCGTCTTACTGGCGCAATCGATGTTTCCTCCATACATCGATAGCCAATCCATTCCCAAAATCACATCCAAACCTTGTGACTCCAAAACTATTAGGTCTCAGGGGAAAACATGCCTACCTATGGCCAATGGCAACTGAAAACATCATTGGCTTGCCATATACTCTGCTCCTGGCGAGGTTACTAACATAGGTGTTCTAAGAACTTTGGTGGGCAACTTAAACTTATCCACAAATCCCCTTGATATGTATGAATGTGATGCACCAGTATCAAAAAGAACGATTGCAGTAAATGACTTAACCAAGAACTTACCTATTACTGCATCAGGCTGTGCTTCAACCTCCTCCACATTAACGTGGTTCACCTGTCCCCTGTTGAAAGGGTTCAGCTTCTTCCCCGAGCTTCCATTGCCATTTCCATTATTTGCTTCTGGACAATCAGTGGCGTAATGTCCAGTCTTCTGGCAATTGAAACAGGTAACGTGGCTTAGATCCCTCTTGGCTAGGGTTGATGGGTTGGCACGGTTCTGTCCGTTGCTTCCTCCGTTCCCATTGCCATTCTTGGGGCCACTATGATTGTGCGAACTTCCTCCATTGTGATTGTGACCTCCATGGTTATGCTGAAGGTGTCCTCCCGAGTTCGGGGTAAAACGAGGCTTCTGGTGAGCTCTTGTACTGTACTTTCCTTGTCCATACTTCCTCTTACGACTCTCAATCTGCTGCTGCTTCCCTTAAATCATGAGAGCTCTATCTACCAACTCCTGGTAGTTGTTAAAAGTTGCCACCATCAACTGCATGCTCAGCTCATCATTCAGTCCTTCCAGAAACTTCTCCTGCTTAGCTGCATCCGTAGCAACGTCATCTGGGACATAACGTGCTAACTTACTAAAATCCTCCACGTACTGGCCAACGGTACGTCCTCCTTGGCGTAAGTTGTGAAACTCACGCTTCTTCATGGCCATAGCTCCTACTGAAACATGGGCAGTACGGAAAGCTTGCTGAAACTGGTCCCATGTGACAGTGTCAATGGGGTGAGTGGCTGTGTAATTCTCCCACCATGATGCTGCGGGTCCATCAAGCTGATGTGCGCCAAAACGCACTCTCTCCGCATCTGTGCATCCTGCAGTGGTCAGCTCCCTTCCAACCTTGCGGAGCCAATCATCTGCCACAATCGGCTCGGTGCTACTGGAAAACACCGGCAGATTCAGCCTAAGAAATCGGGCTATGTGATCAACAGGTGGTGGTGGTGGTGGGTTGTTGTTGTTGTTGCCTTGGTTTTGAACTAGCTCTTGCATCAGGGCATTCTGCTGCTGAATCAACTGAGTGATCTCCGGTGGGAAAACAAATCTGGTGTCGCGTCTCGGAGGCATCTGATGGTTTAGAAAAGATGAGAAAATAGAATAGAATGAGGTCTAGAGGGAAAACACTACCCATATGCACATGAGACAAACACAATCAGATCACTCCAATCAATTCAAACAAGGCATACAATCGATCTAACTATCATCACAAAGTGCTTGGACTATAATATATACATGGTGGAATACTACTACTAATTTGGTGGTCTACTAGAAAAATTGCTCAGTCGAAGACTCCATGATATCTGCTCCGGCTTCATCCTCCAAATCATCCTCACTGGGGTCCGAGTCAGTGTCGTCAATGATGATATAATTCTCTGGGCAAGTAGAATCGTCATCATCTCCTCCTGGTGCTGGGTCTCCCATGAAAACTCCTAGCTTCTTTGTCAGGTCGTCATTCTTCTCCACTAGTGCGACGATTTCCTCCATATAATCCTCGCGTGTAGCCTTGAGTTCTTCCTCCAGTTCCATGATCCTAGTCTTTGCCTTCTTCAGTTCTATCATGTCTGCGCACATCTGGTTCTCCTGGCGACGAATGTGCTGGTTTAACTCCTGGATGAAAGCTGCAATAGATCTATCCTTCCTGGTACTGATCATCTCCCATTGCTCGTCTCGGCGCCCAAAAATCTGATAGATAGTATCCTTGAGATCATTGTGGTACACTTCTCCAATGCGTCCCATGGTGATGTGGGCTGCCATGCTCTTTCCTAGACTCCAGGTTGGTGCATCAAAGGAAACTCTATGGGCTCAGTGATTGGCGTGAACGTCCTCCCTGGAACTTGAACTTGAATCATCCAGTGCTCCTCTTCTGGTAGTGTGGCGTTGTAGGTTCCGGTGAAGCTTGGTATTCCGATGTTCAGGTACTTAGTAACTTCCTTCAAGTGTCGTCCAAAAGGTGTATCCTCATCTGGTTGCGCGAACTTGTTCCTTGCATCCGCCATCCTAAAAGAGTGGAAGAAAGGAGAGGAGTCAGAAATGAGAAGAGAGTAGTGATCTAGGGCTTTAGCTTAGTGGTCGTGTCCTACAGTCAGCATGTGCTCTGATACCACCTCTGTAGCGACCAGACGTCAAACAGTCTAGTCTCTATGCATCAGTGTCATCCCTGGATCGGTAATGCTGACATGCACAGTACTTTGAAGGATTTATAACAGAGTAGCAATCACACACTTATTACATCGAATAGTTCAAGAGAACTCAATACAATAAATATGGCTTAAGGCCATCTAAAATACGATAACAGCGGAAGGCTTGGAAGATAAAGTGAGTCCATCAACTCCAACGACATCACTGAGTATAAGATCACGACCTAAGGCTCCTTACTCGTCGTCTGAAAAGTCTGCAACATGATACGTTGCAGCCCGAAAGCGGGTCAACACATGGAATATGCTGGCAAAGTAACACATAGAGAGTAATGAACAGAATAATGCTATCACTACATGCATATTTGGCTGGTGGAAAGCTCTATGGTTACAGTTTTGCGAAAAGCCAATTTTTCCCTACCACAAAGGAATAAATTTTATTTAACTATCATGGTGGTTGTTAAACATTGAGAAGGTACCTCCAACTCAATCCCAATTAAGAACGTGATTAACACAATCAAATTAAATTAAGTAACATGATGATGAGATTCACATGATAATCCAAGAACGAGATACTCAAGATGTCCATAACCGGGGACACGGCTAATCATGATTAGTTTGTACACTCTGTAGAGGTTTGTGCATGTTTCTCCACAAGACTCGATCGCCTCCGCTTGATTTCTTGCACTACATGGTGTTTGAGAAACGGATGACCGAGACACAGTCTTTCAGAAACACTACTCTTTACTCCGGGTGGACAGTTACACCTACTTTCCCCTACATCTGCTAGCCCACCTCTTCAAGAGGTCATGTAACCTACTCAACTATGCTAGAGCCCATAATAGCTTGTGGCTGCACACGGAAGTTTCTAGCATGAATAATTTCATGATCCCTTTGAGTCTGGGTGGCGGTCCATAGGATGATCACACGGGTACTCCGGGATATCCATAAATATAGGCAACACTGGTTTCTCCAGGTGACTCAATCCACCCAGATGTAAATTAAAGTAGCCACCTTAAGTTCAACCATAAATTAATAATCTCACATCTATCATGAAGAATTCACTCAAACCCAATCCACCTCTACGAGCATAGCATAACAATATAAGCAAACATATAAGTAACTCCCAAAGGTTTGATAGTAAATAGGACAATAGGTACTACCTCATCTACTTCCCAAAACCCACATATTAATCAGATCTTAATCATGCAACTGTTTGAGGATTGATCTAATGCAATAAAACTGGGTGATGAAAAGTATGATCAAAGTGTTACTTGCCTTGCTGATGATCCGTGAAACCTAGAGACTCATAGTAGCACGCTTCGCACTCCGGGTACTCTATCGCAAACAAACAGTACATACATAAGCAATCAAGCAAGGGTGCACGAAATAAAACTCAAAATAAGAGATCTAACTAGAAAGTTCAACTTAAGAACTCCGGTTTGCAAAAAGAATCAATTCAAACGAAGCAACGAAGGTCAAACGGCGAAAGAAACAAGCTTCATTTACTAATCTGGATCTAAGTCAAATTTTACAGTAGCAAAAACTTGTTTGAGTTGGTTAAATGGAAAGAGAATTTCGAGACGAAACTCTAGGCGCTGGAATCGCCTGATTCCGATAAGCGAGCGAAAAGTTATACTAAAACGAAAAACAGATCGGAAATCGCGATGAGCAATAATCGCGGAAAATCTGAGAAAAAGAAAAACTGACGAACAGGCTAACAATCGAACGTTCGCTGTCTGTAAAAAAACAAAAACCGTTCGTTAAAACGAACGAACGAACGGGCGTTCGCTATTTAACTAAACCGAAAAAAACTGATCTAATATAAAAAAACGCATCTCGGTTTTGAAATAAAACCGAACGGTTTTTCAAGAAAAATCGGCAGCTACCTCGGTTCGTGGGACGGCGGCGGCGGCGAGCGGCTCCGGCGGGTGGCGGCGGGGCTCCGGCGGGCAGCAGCGGACGGCGGCGGGGCTCCGGCGGGTGGCGGGGCGACGCGGGCGGCGGCGGCGGCTAGGGTTTCGGGGCGGCGGCGACTTGGGCTGAGGCGGGGCTCGGGCGGCGGCTTTAAAGGCCGGGTGGGCTGAGGTGTCCGGGTCGGACACGGCCCGTAAGGCGCTTGATTTTTTTTAAATAATTTGGACGTGCAGAAAAAGTAAGACAAGAAATACTAAACTGACTCCAAGAATCCCGAAATATATTTTCCCCGTCCTCTAAAAATAAGCCGGACAAGATGAACATTTATTTGGGCCCAAAATGCAATTTTGAAAAACACGTATTTTTCCTAATTCGAATAAAATCAAATATTTGTTTTTAATATTTTCCTCCAATATTTCATTATTTGTGGAGAAGTCATTTTATCCCCTCTCATATATTTTGATATGAAATATTTTCGGAGAGAAAAATAATTAAAACAAATGATCCTATTTTCAAAATTTGAGAAAACCCAAATATGAAAATAACGAAATCCCCAACTCTCTCCGTGGGTCCTTGAGTTGCGTGAAATTTCTAGGATCGCAAATCAAAATGCAATAAAATATGATATGCATGATGATCTAATGTATAACATTCCAAATTGAAAATTTGGGATGTTACAGCATTAGTTGATGAACTTTAGCTGGGAGATAAGGCATTTGCGAACGTTTTCGCTGGCAGTTTCTTCAGATTCGCATGGCATTTTCTTCAGAGCAGCTTGTCAGTTTCTTCAGAGGTAGGCATTTTTATTCAAAAAATTCCACTTCGGATCTTGTGTCGCAACTAAAACTGCCTGGAGTGCATTAGTAGGCTAGCTAGTGATCGATCAGTAACTTGTAAACACTGAGCGAACAGAAATAAGGAACTGTTAATGCATCTCAATGATTCACAGATCATATACAAATATGTAGCTCCAAAAGCAAAGATCAGCCACTTCGGATCTTGCATCGCAACTAAAACCAACTAGTACGATCCCCATACATAAGATCAACATGTTAATGCATCTCAATGATTCACAGATCATATACAAATATGTGGCTCCAAAAGCAAAGATCTAGAAAAAACATTTGTTCTGCCTACTAACATGGATGCTTCTCTTGGCACTTTCAGTACAGACTGAAAGACAAATTTGTTTGTGAAGTCTACAATTCCTCTTGCAAACGTAAGTGGTTTCACCAACAGCTGGAACCATGAGAATGAACAACACATGATGGAGGAACATCCACTTCAATATGATTTGGTCTTCTCTCGATCACACGGCGAGACTATTTTCGGAGTACAAACTTTAACTTAGGCAAAATGATGCCCATTGTATAATCAGACCAAAGAAATGAAGCACCTCGTTTTGGCCAATAAATAGTACAATACTAATTTTCTGCAGTCCATGAAGTGACTATCCAATCTTTCTGTGTCTATTTTCAAATGGCACTGCATGTAGTGACTATACTATTCTCTTGTGCAGTTCAACCAAAATTGCGGTCACTTTGTGTGTTTGCCAAATAGCAACGGGCAGACATCTCTGTCTGCACAAATATCAAGCAGCTAGTAAACATATACCCACCTTGTATTTTCGGTTTAAACATGTCTCTTCCACTTAGCATCTATCATGTTTTGCACTGGACAATTTGATACAGTCATGTTTTGCCCTGGACAATTTCATACTGAATTGATTTGCTGGTTCAGAGCAGAAATATAGCGCCTATTCTTCATCAGACCAAGGATATCCATGTTCGCAGTGATGGAAGAGGTGAAATCGATACAACCGAAATTGAGCATCCAATCATTGAATCCTGTCCTGCACCTCCAATGTAGGTCCACCCTGCCAATAAATTCACATGCAAACCACTAGTATTACTATCTAATGACAGTACAAAAAGAGTAGCAAGATAGTAGCAAACCATGTACCTTCGTAATGAACAGCTCATAGTGCCACCAATTGGATATAAAGGTTTGGAAGAAAACATGCTCCTAATGTTGAACCAGTTGGACTTTTTGTGCAGTTTCACTAAATCGAGCATCCCTGTTAGCATAGATATTGAAAGTGTGATTACTATAAAAGTGGCACTAGTTGAAGCATAGACTCACAAATATAAGCATTCCAATTTCTTAATGTGAAAAGGTAGCAAGACTGCTTCTAACCACCTGTTTGAAGGAATAAATAAGGCAACAGCGGCTGATGTCAGAAAGGCATATATAGTTCTTTCTGAAAGAATGATCGATTCCCGAACTTTCCACTTCTTTTAAGCATATTTTGTGCAGTTCAACTAAAATAAAATGCCATCACCGCCTTGACAATTCAGTGACACTGTACAAAAGGAAATGACTTAACATTACATCATGATGTCAGGTATGTAGTCGATAGGCATTAGAGACAAACTTACAGACCTCCTCCGATAACATAATGAACATTAATTTTAACAAAGGTGTGACTAGCTTTACCGGGATAATTTGAGTGAACTCTACACCCTTTGTTCCTTAATATAAGATGTTTTCGCGGTTCAATTTAAAGTACCCAAACATCTAGTATTTAGAAAAATAGGTAGTAGTTTTCTTGAGCACATATCTGGGAAAGCTTGCCACACTTTATTTATGTCCATATGCTAATGCAACACCATTCAAAATTTCGAATACTACAAATATACACTAATCCAGTGGCTAGTGCAACAGTAGAGTAGTTATTTTATTACAGGGTACAGTACAATGGTTTTACTGAACAGATTTCAATAAACTCTAGCACTGGAAGATTTCTATAAGAATTAACAATACAAAATGTAAAGGTAACACGTTTCAGCATTGGTATACTAGCTGTGCATGAGCATTAAAACAAATACAAAAGTCTGAAGGTAACTAGCATTATTAACTAATGACAGTATAAAAAATTGCAAACCATGTACCTCCAAGGTAAATATCATTTCGAACTCGGGGGGACCTTAAAAATTGCTATCCCAATCTTGATAATCGATCAAACATAAAAACTTGATCGAACGAATCAAGAGAACAGCCGGAGGAGGAGGTGCCCACTCTTGACCTTTCCTCTTGTCTTCATAATTTTTTGTGCAGTTTAACCAAAATAAAATGACATCAGCGCCTTGGCATTTTGGTGACACTGTACAAAAAAATTAACTTATCTCATGAAAGTGAGGTATGTAATCTATAAGCATTAACAGTGCAAAAATCTGAAGGTAGTAACAAGTTTCATCGTTGGTATACTGGCTGTGCAACAACATTAGAATGCCTTAGCTGAAAAATCTTTAATACATCCACAATCAACAGCTAACCCTGAAATAATCCAGTGACATTAAATGGCATTGCTTAAATTTATCGGTGGCATTAGACTGAGTGCGGCATTAGTTAAATGTGGCATCACTTTAGCAGTAGCATTGCTTGACTTGACTGCTGGCGTTATACTAACAGCAAAAAAGTGACAATAAGAGCATGGGAGGCCCATTCGGACAGTGGGCGCACCAGTACGATGTACCTCCACGGACGCATAGAGTGGTGAGGGAGGTATGGTTGCCCAGAGCAACAAATATCCAGGCAGCATATGTGGATTACGTCCCATTTTGTTCTGTTTAGCCACCTTTTTCCTATGTGAGGACAACAAACCGATCGACCTGGTCATTCTCTATTGCGTTGTCATGCCTTTCTACCCTTCTTCAACCAAGAGACACGAGACTCGTTCCTTAGCTACTGATTTTCCCCTTTTCAACCTAGATGCGGGTTCGATGCCTACTCTCTTGGACAGTACAGTCTCCCTTCCTTTCCTTATTCAACCCAGACATGGATTAGTCTGCATGAAGTAGGGTTTCCTTTAATAGTGCAAATTAAGGTTTTCGTCTGCGTGACCAGCAGAGCAGAGGATAGCAAATTGGGAAGATGGTGGAGTGGAAAAAGATCCACATGCAGCGACATGGCAGATGGGGCAATAGAACAAGGGTATGGTTCGAAAAGAGGTAGCATACCTGAGGGTCGGCGGGAAGTGGCTTCGCTCGTGGTCGTCGTCCTCCGCACGCACTACGGCAGCGAGCTTGGGGACGGAGGCCATCCCGCGCGGGCGCTAGGTCTGAGAGGACGGCCTTGTCGTCAGTGCGTGACCTCGCTCGCCGACGACGAGTGCGTCAACGCTGCACGTCCTTTTCTTCCCCGGCGGATCTGTGACCACCGGTGAGGAGGGAGAGAGAGGCCATCTTTTTTAGATCTGGAGAGAGGGTGATAGTGTGAGAAGCAAGTGGGCAGCCCTTAGCAAGAAAGCTCTGAAGCTCCAGCCTATATATCTTTTTTATACTACTAGTACTAGAGGTGGAGTAGTGGTAGAGTAGTTTATATTTTCTCTGCAAACAGTACCAGTTAGTCGTGCTTCAAAACTGAACGGCACGCCATTAAAAAAATAAAGGTCGATAACTAATGCGGCACCTCGGGCCAACGCGGCCAGATCGCATTTTGCACGAGAAATTACACACCATGTTTCGTTGACATGTGGTCCCGTTCCAACATGTCAGTGAGACGACGGCGAGTCCTTTTGTACAATTTCCGAAAGGACGTGTAGGCCGGGGCGCCTCTTCGTGTACCGTGGCAAACTGGCAACCGTCCACCGACTCTTCGCCTTTCCCTCTCGATTTGGAACTGCTGTCGCACGCTCTTCCTCCCTCCTCCATTTGCCTTCACCCTTCCTTCTGCCATTGTTCGATCGTCTTCTCCATGGAGGGAACAAGCCGGAAACGACCCCGTTATTCTTGCCCCGATCTGAAAGATGACGTGGTGGGGGAACTCATTGATCGGTGCGACGTCATCACCTCGGCTAGCATGGCAGGTTCGTTCAAGACCATTCTCGACTCAACTAATAACATCATTACAAGGAACCCAAGGGTCCAGGAGCGGTTTGATCTCCCTTATCTTCTTCGCTATAAGCCTGTTCGCATGGGCGCGGACGACGGAGGCCTCGCCTTGTGCAAGTTGATGCCGCTTGATAACGATACGTGTGATGTCAAGATGCCATCGCTTCAGGGTAAGGCCTGGGCTGGCGCAAATGGAGATTGGGTTGTTTATATTGGGTACAATTGTGAGTGGGAACTTGTGAATGTGTACACTCGTCAGCGGATTCCACTTCCAAAAATCTCTGAGTGCCCTGAGGTTGAGCACACAGATGATCTACGTACGTTCAAATACGATCATGGTGACTGTCCTCTACGGAAGATAGCAATTTCTCGAGTTCCCAACCGCTCTTGGAATTACAAGAACTATCAAGTTGTTGCTATCTTCGACAAGCTTGTTGCCGTCCTTCGTGGTTCGGCTGGATGGATATTGCTCAAAATTCAGTTTCTGTACACGGATGAGTACTGTGATGCAATTGAATACGAGGATATTTTGTTTGCTGCCACCACTCGTGGCACTGTTTTTGCATGGGGTCCTCGTAGTTTCGGTACGTTTGTCTTCCACCGTAATTATAATTGTTTCAGCCACATGCATGCGGGTTAGCAAGTTTCCCTTTACTAATTAACCTTGTTCTTGTGTTTCCAAGGTCATGTGAACATTCCACCACCTATACTTGAAAAATTTTATAAGCAAGGGGGAGATGACGATGGTGATGATCACGAGCATGAGGACGAGCACAACTTATATACTCAGTGGTGCCTGGCAACTAATTCCGATGGATCACCTCTTCTTGTCTGTATACAGTGCACTGTGATTGTTACTACTGAGGTAGCAGGTGTTGTCTCCCATGGTTGCCCTCTCTGGACCTATTCCAACACCCGTTGCAGGGTATTCGGGATGGATACTAGTGTGCTAGCGCCAACACCTTCTCCCTGGTACAGTATTGGTAGTCTTGGAGCAAACTCGCTCTTCCTTGGACCAAACTATCCAATGATGGTTAAAGGCGATCCAGCTGCTGTTGACACAGCGTTACTACCATTTATGAGAAGCAACTGTATCTATACCTCGGACATTGCGGTGGTTCCCTACCCTGCTCCTGATATATGCCGCTTCAGCCTGGATGATCAGTCCTGCGTTGCTCTCGATATTGACAATAGCTGGCCCTTCCCAGAGCACCTATGGTTCAAAGCAAGCGTTTCCAACGCCAAGGATTGGTTGAGTTGAAGTTTATTTCATTGCTTGTTATTTGTTTTGTGATGAAAACTTCAGTATTTACTAGAATGTTTTGTTGGAAATAATCTATAATCCAACATGTATCATCGTTGTCGTTGTGTGTTGATGACTTGTTGTATGTAATGAATGGTACATTTGCAAATGCGTGTCATAGACTCAATTTATGAATGGTTTTCGAGTCACTTCTTGGAGTGTGAGTACCGTAGTAGTATAGCCAGCATCCGGTTAGTATATGAAGTTGCCACATCACATAGAGCCAACCTAAATTGGAGTACCAGATCTGAGATGCCACGTGTACCAGATGAATGACTCCAAGTTCGACCACCGTGATGCTAGGTGCGAGCCGAGGAACACTGTTGGAGAGACCCCCCCTCATAATTTTCCTACATTGGTCGTTTGATTCATAGGATAGAATGCTATAGGATTTTTTTCCTATGTAATCATGTTTTAATTGGCAATCTAGCATCCACTCCAACTTCTGTTTCACTTCCTTTGATCCTACGAAGAGAGTACTTGCTCTAAATGATGTGCCGCTGCAAGAGCCGCCTATATTAATTAACCATGCTCTAAAAAGGTGGACCAGCTTTGGCTGTAGTAGTACTGTACTAGGTTAGTAGGTGACCTTGCGCTTGGCTCTTCTCCTCTTCCGGAAGTCGAACAATAATGATGGTACTGTACTACTTCTGGCAATCTGACACCAAATGAACTGCTGCACGTCCACCGCTTGTAAGCAAAAGTTTCTCCTCGTGCTGCGAGCCACCGCGCACGCGTTGGCGAGGGAGAAGGCATAGTAAGCAAGCTTCTCGTCATTTTGCGAGTTGACGGGACACATCAAAGTTACGTATTTATTAGTACTCTCTTCAAAAAGGGCCGGCCATGTCCATGGCTACCATCCCGTGCTCTGTCATTGAGTACATGCACTATTCACGTGCCATCGAGGAGAAAAAATATTGCGTAGTACTAGGTGCCATCGAAGTGCATGACTCACTTACGCACTGCATATCTCCATTTTCTTGCATGACACGCCACCTTGATGCTAGATGTCCCGCGTGTCATGGAGGCATATAGTATGATTTTGTAAAATGGAGGCATATAGATGTCCCGCGTGTCGGCAACAGGATGAACAAAGCTCATGTCTTAAACGAAAGAGTGGAAGAACATAGATTCCCGACGATCGAGAAGGAGCTACAAACCTCGGGGTGGAGCGTCTGCACTCATAATATTTTATATTATTCAGCGATATAAAATCAACCAAATCTCTCCACGTTCCTATACCATTCTATAGTATGAGAATAACTTTGAACGTAAGCCATTGATTCACTCTATCCAATGGTCATAGTTGGAAAATCCAAACAAAACCAAGCATTGGATCAACTCTTTTTTCGAGATCAACTCTTTTAGCACTTAGATTGTTGCCGCCTGCCCACCTAGCCCACCTATATATCCGCTCACGTGTGATGACCACAGGAGCTATCCACTCAGATTGTATGTTAAAAAAATAAAGGTCGATAACTAATGCGGCACCTCGGGCCAACGCGGCCAGATCGCATTTTGCACGAGAAATTACACACCATGTTTCGTTGACATGTGGTCCCGTTCCAACATGTCAGTGAGACGACGGCGAGTCCTTTTGTACAATTTCCGAAAGGACGTGTAGGCCGGGGCGCCTCTTCGTGTACCGTGGCAAACTGGCAACCGTCCACCGACTCTTCGCCTTTCCCTCTCGATTTGGAACTGCTGTCGCACGCTCTTCCTCCCTCCTCCATTTGCCTTCACCCTTCCTTCTGCCATTGTTCGATCGTCTTCTCCATGGAGGGAACAAGCCGGAAACGACCCCGTTATTCTTGCCCCGATCTGAAAGATGACATGGTGGGGGAACTCATTGATCGGTGCGACGTCATCACCTCGGCTAGCATGGCAGGTTCGTTCAAGACCATTCTCGACTCAACTAATAACATCATTACAAGGAACCCAAGGGTCCAGGAGCAGTTTGATCTCCCTTATCTTCTTTGCTATAAGCCTGTTCGCATGGGCGCGGACGACGGAGGCCTCGCCTTGTGCAAGTTGATGCCGCTTGATAACGATACGTGTGATGTCAAGATGCCATCGCTTCAGGGTAAGGCCTGGGCTGGCGCAAATGGAGATTGGGTTGTTTATATTGGGTACAATTGCGAGTGGAACTTGTGAATGTGTACACTCGTCAGCGGATTCCACTTCCAAAAATCTCCGAGTGCCCTGAGGTTGAGCACACAGATGATCTACGTACGTTCAAATATGATCATGGTGACTGTCGTCTACGGAAGATAGCAATTTCTCGAGTTCCCAACCGCTCTTGGAATTACAAGAACTATCAAGTTGTTGCTATCTTCGACAAGCTTGTTGCTGTCCTTCGTGGTTCGACTGGATGGATATTGCTCAAAAATCAGTTTCTATACACGGATGTGTACTGTGATGCAATTGAATACGAGGGTCTTGTGTTTGCTGCCACCACTCGTGGCACTGTTTTTGCATGGGATCCTCGTAGTTTCGGTACATTTGTCTTCCACCGTAATTATAATTGTTTCATCCACATGCATGCGAGTTAGCAAGTTTCCCTTCTCTACTAATTAACCTTCTTCTTGTGTTTCCAAGGTCCTGTGAACATTCCACCACCTATACTTGAATTTTTTTATAACCAAGGGGCAGATGACGATGGTGATGATCACGAGCATGAGGACGAGCAGGGCCCATATGCTCACTGGCGGCTGGCAACTAATTCCAATGGATCACCACTTCTTGTCTGTATACAGCCCACTGCTGATGTTACTACTGAGGGAGCAGGTGTTGTCTCCCATGGTCGCACTCTCCGGACCTATTCCAACACCCGTTGCATGGTATTCGGGATGGATACTAGTGTGCTAGCGCCAACACCTTCTCCCTGGTATAGTATTGATATTCTTGGAGTAAACTCGCTCTTCCTTGGACAAAACAATCCAATGATGGTGAAAGGCGATCCAACTGTTGTTGACACAACGTTACTACCATTTATGAGAAGCAACTGTATCTATACGTCGGACATTGCGGTGGTTCCCTACCCTGGTCGTGATATAGTAGGCCGCTTCAGCCTGGATGATCAGTCCTGCGTTGGTCTCGAGATTGACAGTAGCTGGCTCTTCCCAGAGAATCGCTTGTGGTTCAAAGCAAGCATTTCCAACGTCGAGGATTGGTTGAGTTGAAGTTCATTTCATTGCTTATTAATTGTTGTGTGATGAAAACTTTAGTATTTATAATGTATACTCATTGTCGTTGTGGGTTGATGACCTGTTGTATGTAATAAAATGATATGCTTGTGATAAACTTACTAAATTTATGAATGGCTTTCGAGTCACTTCTCTGAGTGGGTGCTGCGACGAGGCAAAAAATATTTTCCAAATATATAATTGTACGTGCATTGCAACAGGTTATCGGATGTGGCCAATCAACAATAGTACACTATTTGTACTAGCTTCACATGCTGCACTATCTCTACGTCTACGTACGTAATACAACAAGTTTTAAACTTGAGACCAGCCACCCATCCTCACAAAGAACACTTTTTAACCTAGCACAGACTCTAGGAAATCTGGCCACAGTGTGAGGTGGGCCATATGTTAATGTGTTCGCTGTACGTAACCAGCACCTCGAATCCTTGATACTACTACTGTAAGTAGTAGGAGTAGTAGGGTGGCATGGGCCAGAACAAGCATTCATGTCCAGGAGTACGGCACACGCCACCAGCACGACATCCATCTGACACCATATTTCTTGGAGTCCGTGCTACAGCAATCTCTTCAACCTCGTCGTTTCTCTAACTCAGCCATCGCGCGGCGGGCGAGGTGGGGGTTTGCCGATAGTCGGTTTCCTCAACTGCGGTCCCACTTGTAAGGCCAACTCCAACGCACGACCCCAAACGGACCTCCGTTTTGCCCGGATTCTGTCCATTTGGGTAGGGCAATGGGGTCGTGTCCGGGCCATTTCTCGGATGCGGTGGCCGTGCGCTGAACACGCGGCCGCATCTCGGCCGCGTACATTTTTCTTTGCAAACACATATCTTTTTTTCATCATTGATTTTTTGGTACATGGAAATACATCACCAAAATTTTGACTAGAAAAGCAAGACCAAAGAAAACAAGAACCACAAGAATACATTTTAGAAGATATCCAACTTCCATAACTGCTCCTGTAAGTTGGATTAGTGCCTTCTCGATGCATTCATTGTTGATCTGCGGAGGCTCGATCTTGCGTGCTTCTTTCTTCTTCGAGTGTAAAGAAGTAGACGTGTCTAGCCTCTATTCTATCAACAAGTGCACTAGTCTCATCTCTAGCCTCTATGCTAGCTAAAAGTGCTAGAACATCTACTAAATTGAGCTCTATCAATATATCGTTGTACTCTTCTTCCCAATACCAAAACTTGCATCCATTCTACACAATAAAATTTTAAGTTAGCACAACTAGTCTAATCCGAGAGCACAACCGAAGATTTGGTCGAGTTCTTCCTCCTTTTGCCGACACGTGGGACATCTAGCATCCAGGTCGTGTCATGCAAGAAAATAGAGTGGTAGTTGAAGCCACGTGATGTGCATCTTGGGTTAAACTGTAAATAGAATCTTACTACTCTTGAGTAACTCCAAAAGCGGCCACCGAAGATCTTTATTGGATTTGTTTTTCATCACCAGCATGTCGAGGTGAAAGATGTGCAGGTTCAGTGGGTCCTCTTGCGTTTTCACTGACATGTGGGACCGCATATGAGCAAACAGACGATGGGCTCCGCACGTCTGCTGGCTGGCTGAGAAGAGAGATAGAGGAGGGCTGAGCACGGACTCCAGGAAATTTGTTCTACGTAACCAGCACCTCGATATAGTGGGGTGGCATGGGCCATAACTAGCATTCATGTCTAGTAGTACGGCACACGCCACCCACACGAGTCCCATCCGACACCAATTTTCTTGGAGTCCGTGCTACAGCCATCTCTTCTCCCTCCTGTTTTCTCAGCCATCGCGCAGTGCGCGGGGTGGGGGTTTGCCGATAGTCGGTTTCCTCAACTGTGGTCCCACTTGTAAGTGAAAACGCAACACATCACGCATTCCCCCTTCAGCGGCATGCCAGACCAACCGTGCGGGGGTGCGACGCGAACACGGTAGGCTTTTCCTTTTGAACTTGTAACTTGTAAAATTTGGTTCTGCTCCATGGCGCGACCGATAGATAGAAATAACGTTTTTCCCTAGAGTAATGAGAAGTTTGGTTCTGCGCGGTTCATGCATGGAGTACGTATGAAAATTATGAAGTTGATGCGAAAGGTAAGATAATTACTAGTAGTACCATATACTACTACATGGATTTGACGGAAAGATAAAGATACATACGGATCCATCAACGACATCCTCACGCCCTAGTGCACCGGGTCACCAACCGACGTGTGAGGAGCAGCGGCGTTGGCGGCAAGCTCAACGTGCTTCTGAACAATGTCGTCCAAGGTTGCCCTGCGGTCCAAGAAGGCCAGCGTCCTATCGTCCTCCTCTTGCATGTATTAGTCCTTGTGGACAATTTGCGCGTAGACGTGGGTGATTATGTCGACGGTGTCTTGCTGTGCCAGGCGCTGCGCGGCGAGCGCGACCTCGAGGTGGACATTCTCCAGCGCGATGGCGGGCAGTCGCAGGGCCACCAGTGCGTCGAAGAGGTTGTCATCATAGAGGCCGTTGAGGGTGGCAGGCATCACAGAGCCTGGGCACGTGGGCTAGAGGCGTACGTCAAGGTCGTCCGCGAGCTTCTTGACGACGGTGAACTTGTCGAGGAAGCCGACGAGGACCTCGCCGAACAAGGTGACGAAGCTGTCGTCCAAGCGGCCCCTCGCCCTGGCGGCCTCAAGCACTACCTGGAGACGTTCCTCGGTGCCAGGCCGCAGGCCGGCGTCGTGGACCATCTGGCACAGCCAGCTGATGCTCGCGCTCATTGCCTCCATGGGTCTAGCTTCTAGTCAACTGATCTTGCGATTGGAGTGATCACTCTTGCACTTGGGTGCGTAGGTGCGTAGGATTTCGTAGATTGGACTGGCGGGAGCCTTTATATGAGAAGTGCAGACTGCGTTGAATTCACATGCGTGTTGGCCAGCTACTCCTTCCCCTCTACTGCACCTGCCTTTGGCTGTATGACAGGTTGGCCAGCCATCCGTTGGGCCCACGTGTCATACACCCAAAGGCAGGTGCAGTAAGTCAATGAAGCTGCGCCCCCCTCCGTGCCCATGCATGCTTTCAATGACTTGAGACTACCAAACATCACATGCAGTGGTTAGTTTATTGCATGTAATCCTATTAAGTAGCAAAAAGACATTAAGTTATCTCGCCGATAGGAATAAAACAATACACCATGTATTTATTTACAGAGGGAGTAGTACATTTTTTATGACATGCATTACTAGATATTGCTAGTCAAATACTAAATCCAGATGGACGTGGTAGTACTACTAAATCCAGACGGTGGTGCTAGTACTAGTAGTAGTAGTAGTACTACCAATGTAGTAGCACTGTACTACCCGTTGGTCAAATTATTACGTGCTACTCCTCACAGTGAAGTGACAAGACCCTACGTCTGAGATGACACCTGAGTATAGGTTCCGTGTTCGGCATACCATAGCCAGCCTAACCGTCTGCAGTCACTATCATCATGGCTGTAGACCTAGCCTGCTTACAACTAGCCGTGTTCGACATAATTTCCCGTGCGTAGATGCCTGTGCATTGGACGGAACACCAAGATTGGGGGATGGACGGCGCCGACAGCGGCCATCACGCCAGATTTTTCCATGGCCTTCTAGATGTGGTGGGGAGGAGATAAGGCTGATTGTGAGAGACAAGGAGTTGTTTGTAAATAGGGAACAAGTGCGGGCATCTTTTTGCAAAACTAGAGAAGTTTGGTTTGTATGCGTCAGATCTAGATCCGACGGCTATTGGTGAAAGATGGCAGACACAACATCATCACCAACTTAGGACCTGTTTGATTCGCAGGATTTTGAAACGCAAGAATAGGACACGGCAATATTACAAGTTTCAAACTGATATTACAAATGTTAGGAGTAATGCTGCACCTACGAAGAGGGAATTACTAGGAAGTTTACGTAAGAACTTTCGTTACTTTAGGTGGATGCAACATTATCGTACAAACTAAAATCCACCGCCCTAACAAGTCACTAATGGGCAAATAAATTTTCGAGTCTCTGGCCACTTGAGGTTTCAAAAACAATTCAGCTTCTGTGGAGACTTTGTCATTTAGGATTAGACGCTTGCGGTGATCAGCACGCCATTCATTGTTGCGCCAGAGAATGCCAAACCTCATTACCTTGAGCACACTTGCCTCCAGAACAAAGAACCTGGCCAATTTAATCTCAGATGTGCTGCCTCGGTAGTCGATCAAATCAATTTTTGTAAGATGGAGATCAAGGCATTCAATGAGATTTTTATAGTGCAGCTTGCCCAATCCCTATTGAGAGGATTTCTTGAGCTTGAACTTCCTTTTGTAGCTCCGCTCACAAGGACTTCTTTTCATCCGCAATGAAGCTTATACCACCACTTGGTTAGTAGAGCCGGGTCGGGCGTTGATTCGCCGTTGCTATCAGTCGGTCTACTCGTGCCTGTAGCACATTTTTCACTTTCAGGTCTTTTTTTATCTGCAAAAGAAGAGAACATATTAGAGCAGTTGGCTGTATAAGATTGTCGTGTCATCAAGAGGTACCAATATCATTCGCTCATACGATAGGGTTGGCTGGCTAGTGATATTTTTTCACTCACTCACTCTCTCTCTCTCTCTTTCTCTTTCTCTCATTTACCTAGGAGTACGTGAAGAGCTTGGGAATTTGTTGCCTTCTATGTGGCCGATGCCATATTTCGCAAAAGTATGCCACATAATACGCATCGATGTCAAATCAAAAGATTTTGGCACTGCTCTCGCGATGTGAGAGAGTTGGCACCGCTGTGCACACAGACCCACATGTATAAACAAATCAATCAAACCAACTACACCATCCTCTCACTCTCCCAAACAAGTGTCTTTTTATTGCCTCAGTCCTCTCTCTCTCTCCCCCACGCAAGTGTTTTTTCATTGTGTGAGTTAATTTGGCACCGGAGCAAAGTAGGTGATCCAGATTGGGGCACCAGGTGAGCAATGGAGGGGCATCGATGCCAAATGCATCACAAGTGATTTTTGCACGTGTTTTGGCCTACATAGTGGAGGGCCGTTATAGCCCACTTTTGTACTACCTCTTATTTAGTATAAAATTTTGACCATATATTTATGTAAGAAAATGCCAATGCATGTCACTAAAAATTACACCATTTGAAATTATGTTCAAATACGAATTCAACGATATAATTCTTAGTGACATGCATTAACATTTTGTCAGTTAAATCTATGGTCAAATTTTGATACTACAAAATAGGAAGAGTAAATGAGGACGGAGGTAGTACTTGCTCTTAGGGTAACCATAGAGTTACTGGAGTAGTCTAAGTTACTTTCCACTATGACTAGCCTAGGCTACTATAGTAGTACAACAAAAAAACGATGCAGGTGATCACGTGAGAAAAAATACTAAAAACATTTCTTTCGGTGTAGTGTGTAGATGCAGTTTTGAACACTACACTTGTCATCGTAATTTGGGAAAATTACGAAAAAATTGAGCTACGTTGTGATTACCGTTTACTAATAGGAAAGAAGTTTCACCTCGATGAGTAGCTTCTCCGTGCACGGAAAGCATGTAAGGAATCCAACAACTTGATCCAGATTGGGGCCGATAGATTTTATTGCCAAGATCTTCACTGTGCGCATAGACTGGGTCAAGCTTGTGGGAATCATTTTCTGGAAGACGGTCGCAAATACATCAAGAAGAAATTAAAAAATGTGAATTTCAAGAAGACGAAGAAGAAGATGAGTGCTGTACCTGAACGATTACGGATCCAATAAAGAGTTCGGAGAATTTGGCAGACGAGTGCACCAACGCTGTCAATTTCGGCGCGTTAATGACCCTGATTTTTGTTAGACCTTCTAGATCCGATACAAGCAATCTCTCAAGGAAAGGTGCATTCTCAATGACCATAACGTGGAACAGTTGGAGTGATCTCTTCCCAATTTATGTCTTGTTGCGGGACCAGCAAGACACATAAATCCATCGAAGATTCGTCGACACGATGTGGAGGCTAATTAACCTGTGGATCTGCTCAAGACGAAGGTACTCGAGCGCAGTACAGCTGCGGAGCAAGTGCTCCATAGCCTTCTTCGAGATGACAACGTCGAAGAGGTCGAGCTGCTGGAGTTGAGGGAGAAGAAGGGCGGGCGTGGCATTAATCTGGGGAAGATAGCAGGAGCTGAAGCTGGCGCGGCGCAGCGTTGGCGCGAGGCGCAGCGCGGACGGCGGCAGAGAGCGACATCGTCCAGCTTCAAAGCTGAGCTCCTCGAGCTGATCTAGGGCGGGGATAAGAACCACTCATCGAACTTGGGTTGGACCTTGCAGTTGGTACTGAACATGCGGATGTCAAGGCGTCTGGCTGGCCTAGGGTGCGATGAAAGGATCTTGGAGACTGCGACCATGCGTTTGCAATCCCCGTCGCAGAGGCAGCTGTCGATGGTGAGGTTGGGGGGACGCGGCGCCAGAGGGGGCGCCACCGCCGGGAGAGCAGGGCGGTCCACACGCAGATTTGGTGGGGAGGAGGCCGATGATGACGAGCAGCATGTCGTTGGGGAGGCTGCTGATGAAGTCTAGGCTCGCCAGATGCGGTTTGGGCTCGAGCCGCCTCCGCTTGTTGGCTGCCTTGCCATCCATCTCAACCGGCGGCGACACCGGTGTACACGTGTGCTGGTGTGTGTTGTGTGCTGGGTGTGCGCGAGTGCGTCCTTCTATGCATGCCGCCGCGCAGTGGTGAATTGTGCGTTAGTGCGTCCTCCACGCGGAAGAAGTGTGTCCTCAATGCGCCCTCAATTTACTAGCGTGCGGGGTGCTACCCCGAGTGGTTTCAACTTTGTTTACTTCACCGCATGTCAGATGGGCCTCTAGTTTACTTATTTTCACCCACTGCCACATGGGCCAGCACACAAAGATACAGAACACGAGCTGACAAGGCAGCATGTGGACTGGTTGACCGGTCAACTAAACAATATACAGAGCTATACGCTAACACAGTGAGCGTATAATCTATCGGTATAGAGTGTTCGTCTGAGAGGGGAGGCCCGTGAGAGATGGCAGAGAGAGAGAGAGAAAGAGCTACTCCCTCCGTTCAATAATGTAGTTCCAACATTTTTTTTAAAGTCAAACTTTTGAAACTTTGACCAAGTTTATAAAGAAATTACTTGTATCTACAATACCAAAGATAAATGATAGTATGAAGTAAGTACATGTTGTGATGAATCTAATGATCGTTCCAGATGTAAATGTTTTTCTCCACATATACCTGGTCAAACTTTTCTAAGGTTTGACTTTTCAAAACATCCATATGCTTATGGACATGAGAGAGTCCCTAACTAGAGAGAGAGAGTGTGTGTGAAATAGAAAGAGTGAGTGAAAAAAGTGTGTGCGCGTGTGTGAAAGAGACATGGACAACACTCGATAAAAGTTGAGAAAAAACGTGTGTGTCTTATGCAAACATATCACACATGCATCTTCGACAATGGAAGCAAGGTGAGGAGATAGTGTGTGGTTGTTTGCAACCGAGAGAGCAAGACCCCTGGCACGTGGCCAAGAGGGGTCTGACAGACATGGGGAGGAGAGAGTGTATGTTTGTCATAGAGAGATCCCCTGGAGATCGTGATGGGACTACATGGGTGGGAGATCGAGTGACAAGGTGTGTGCACGATAGAAGATACCCCGAGAGATATCGAGATAGACGTATGGATGGAAGGAGACAATACGTGTGTTCCTGATGGCTAGTGAGAGATAATCATACTTAGGGGGGGTGCTTGCGCCTATGATGGAGTGAGGGATTATGGTACTTATTAGGGGGGTGCGTGTCACATAGAAAGAGAACAAGGGCGGAGAGTGTTGTATGGATCTATATGTATAGCGCGAGCGAGACATGTGTATGTGTGAACCAAGGAGATATAAAGTTTGAGAGAGATTGAGGAGCCCCGATAAGGCTGAGTGGTGCGTCAGATAGCTGAGAGGGGGAAAGAGATATTCCATTCGCTCGATAATGCAGTGCATGTAATTTTTTTAGAAGTCAAACTTTGGAAACTTTGATCAGGTTTACACAAATGTTATTTATATCTTCAATACCAAAGATACATCATACGAAACTACATCTCATGGTGAATCTAATGGTATATGTTTGCCGTTCTAGATGTAATTGTTTTTCTCCACGTACATGGTCAAACTTTGTGATGTTTGACTTTTCAATAAATCAATATGCTATGGACCGAGGAGAGTGCCTAAGTCGAGAGAGATCAAGTGCGTGTGAAGGAGAATGAGTAAGTGTGCAAAAAGAGTATGTGTGTGAAAGAGAAAGTGACAACAAACGATAAATTAGAGAGAGAGTGTGTTTTTTCGTTTCTTAGGCGAACATATCACGCATGCATCTCTGAGATAGAAATGCGAGGCGAGGAGATACACGAAGATAGCTAGTGTGTGATTATTTGCAATGGAGAGAGACACCCCTATAGCACATGTCCAATAGAGGTCTGGTCAACAAGGAACAAAGGTCGAGAGGGACACATGGAGAACATGGACGCATGGGGAGGGCGAGAGGGTGTGTTTGTGATAGAGAGACCCCCTCGATATCGTGAGGGGACTATATAGGTGGGAGATTGAGGGAGGTGCGTGCGCGATAGAAAGATTCCCCGAGAGAAATCGAGATAGACCATGCACATGTTTGTGATGGAGACTAAGATTAGCTAGTCATATACATATAGGGGGGAATGCGTGTGCCTACAATTGAGTGAGAGACCATCATACTTGGCTAGCTAGGCATGAGATTGTGTGTGTGTACGTGTGAGATGGAGAGAGAACGAGGGAGAGAGATAGAGTTTTAGATGGGCCTATCGAATGCGAGTGAGATATGCATGTGTATGTGTGACCCAGGTAGATGGAGAGTTTGAGAGAGGGGGGGAAGAGCTCTGAGACGACAGAGTGGTGCGTGAGAGAGTTACAGGCAACGAGCCAAGTAATTTGTGTGCGTACGATGAGTGCACCCAAGATATCTAGCTTGGACTAGAGAATCATGCATAGTGTGCGAGAGAGACCTATAGATGGAGTATATATGCATGCGAACTAGAAAGACCCCCCCCACACACACAAAGAGAGAGAGATGGAGAGAAAGCCAGAGGGACCAACAAGGTTTGTGTGTTGGATGCATGCGACAAAATTGAAGATTGTCGGCGAGAGAGAGAGAGAGAGAGCAGGAGTCCGGGAGAGACGCAGTTCACGTTTTACGCATCAAAGACTGATATAAACCATGTTTGGATATAAACTTGCATTCAAATATTTAAATTGGAGAACATGTTGTCTGCAATCCACACATGAACGGATATATGCCTATATCAAACAAGTTCGTTAATTTGACTTTCAACATGTTCATGGAGTACTATAATACTGTACAACATGCTATTCGATTGAGGTGTTCAATTTTGGATTTAGTTCACTATTTTGACCTGGTGAACGAGCTATTTCATTGAATTCAGATATTTCATTTTGGGTCTGATTCCCGTTTTTGAGTGGGTCAACTATTTGTCATATAGTAAATCGCTAGCAACGAGCATGTAAAAACACATTACTCCCGAGCATCATCTCTCCATCTAAAAAGAAGTGGCAAGCTAATATTTCAAAATTTGATTCGAATCGACTTGGTAAGGTAGACGTGGACGCTCGTTCTCCCAAATGTTGAACAAACTGTTAAACATCCTCTGCTCGGTGGAATTCGCCCGAGCAAATAAATGGGAGACGCGAAATTACCGTCCTATGTGGGACACGCATTAATTGGCCCGTTGTACATCGAGGGTAGGTTTGTAACTTCATCCAAGCGCGCCTTCTCCTCGGCCAAAATGACATGTGCTGAATAATTCATAAACCATGGTCGGCAAAACACGCTCTCCTCGCCCGAAATAGCTCGCGCCCACTATTTCAAAACACGCTCTCCTCGCCCGAAATCGCTCGCGCCCACTATATTTCAAAACACGCCCTTCTCGCTCGAAATCGCTCCCGCCCACTATTTGGGGAGAAGCAAAGTTACTCTACTATCCCCGACCCTCAGTACATAGACCCAAGCCGAGAAGCCTAAAGGCAGGGGTAGAACTGTAACTCCCCCTCACATTTCAGACAAATGCGTCCGTAAAACATGGTTCCACTCCCCTCCCAATTCTCTCCCCCCCCCATTCATACCTCGTGGGCACCAAATCACCTTCTCCCAGGAAGCTCCCTTCTCCCGAGCAGCGAAACCTCAGCCCCTACACCATGGCGCCCCCACCGCACCAATTTCACAGCCGCCCTCCTCCCTAATGTCGGAGACGCTGTCCATTTGCCGTCGTGCACGGGGCCATGTGCCTCTTACTCCGTGCTGCTGGAGCTGCCTCGACGATGGCCGTGTGAAGCGTACTGGAGCCGACTCACCCCTGCCATTGTTCACGGCGCCGGAGCGGCTCCAACTTCGGATCCATCCAGAGTCCCGGCGCTGCTTCCCCGTAGCCGTCGACCGTCGCGACATCGCTATTTCCCTGCCACCGGTGGCCACCGCAACCGTGCCGGCCTCACCGACTCGACAGCTGGACCTGCCTACTTCACCATGCCGCCAGATAGGTCGCACCCTCATCTCAAATCACTTTATTTAGGCGTCAGTTGTCTGAATTTTTATTCTGGGCCAATCGATTCCCAATGGGAAGCAACACCCCTCGAGGCTGCGGAGCTCCTAGGCTGCCGGTTGGCTGGTGTCTAACGTAAGGGTGCAGGGCCGTAAGTTCGCCGCAGAAGCAACGCTTAGATGGCTATCTTAGAGTTGCGTGGGTTGAAGGTACTGCCGCCGCCGGATCTGGATGACGGGAATCTTTGTGGATTGGCCCGGGGCGGTGCAACCACGGCAGTGCGGTGGGGCGGGGAGCGGGGTTTTGGCCGGGGCCACGGACGACAAAGGCAAGCTGCTCTGCCGTTGGTCGCTGGCTCTTCGGGGAAGATTCCTAACAGTGTCAGCCGGGAGGCACAAGACGGCCATCAAGCCATCCGGCGTAGATCGGACAGTACCAAAATAAAATAAAATCGTGTGACCCCAATTTAGACTTCAGTCAACAGACGTGTGACCACTCTCGTACCTTGCTGTTGATCTCTTAGTGTATTTCTTCAGATCAAAGAGATGTGTCGTTCTTAACATTATGCGTTATCTGCATCTTCAGCCACACCGTCTTCCAACTCACCGCAGCTGCTCCAACAAGGGAAGCATACACCAGAAGGGATCTATAGTCCCCACTCAACAATTCCCTGCATCGAATGCGCGTGCCCGACATGGACAGCCACAACAACTGCAGGGCCATCGACAAGTCAGCACATGATGCTCACTCCTATGGATGGCGGCCAAATAGGTTGTACCCTCATCTTACTTGTGTGCAACATTTATGGCTTTGTTATTCATCTAAGCATGGAAAATAGATTATCACATTTCAGTGTATATTCATGCTGATCTCGTACGGGTCTTGTTCAGGAGTTAACGCTGTTCCATGGTTCAGCTAAGATACTTGTTCTTTAGGTAACGCTGTTCCATAGTTATCATCCATCAGCCAATGCTATCCCACATGTTGGTAATTATAGTATTATACCACTTCTAGTATTACCTATGTTGTTCTTTAAGACTTTTGTGTGCCATCTAGTTAATCTCAAGTACAAACGATACATATTCTGTAACTTTCATCTGTGTTCTCCCTTTAGTTTTTGAGACCTGTTGCTGCTAGTTAACCCCAGTCCTACTATTTTTGTCGTCTCCTACAGGCACTCATTACATAAATCTAACTACTAGTTGTCTGCCATGCATGTCAGATATAATTGCACACATTGATATATCCACAAGAACCTCATGGAGCAATGTAAAGGCCAATAAACTTGATGTCAATGATACCCAATATGATGGAACATGTAAAGGCAGTTCTTCAGGAGACTTGCAGAAAGATGTTGAATCCTCTTCACCCCACAAGGTCCTTGCTCTAACTTGGCCCATGATATGGGTACAACATGCATATAATGTCCTGGAGTGTATCTACTCTGTTACAATGCCATGTTCTTAGCATGCTGATCATGCATGTAAATATGTCATGCCTTCCTGTTTTTCAGTACCTATTCCATTCATGATAACATGTTTTCAAATTCAAGTACTGTCATTCTACTCTATCGCAATGCCATCTGCTTAATTTGGACATCATGCTTCTGAATATCTTATGCATTGTTATTCATCAGTATGTACTTCATCTGTCTACCATACCATATTTTTTAATTGAAGTGCTGTTCTAGTGCTCTGTTGCAATGCCATCTTAGTTTCCCAATCATACACGTGTATGTTGTGTTAGTTTTTTTTGTACGTATTCCGCTAGCATACAGTTTTACATTCAACTAGTGTTTTTTACTGTGTTTTTTTACATTCTGCTCTTACACCATACTCCCTCCGTCCGGATTACATGTTGCCGAAATGGATAAAAAAGGATGTATCTAGAACTGAAATATGCCTAGACCCATTTATTTTTTCCGGATGGAGGGAATACATGTCAATATGTCATGCCTTTCTATTCTTCAGTACCTATTCCATCTCGCTGCTGTAGCATGTTTTATAATTGAAGCACCATTCTTCTATACAAGGCATGCAAGGGGAAGACGACTATGTTAGATTTTGAAGGGTTACAAACCAGGTCTTTGCAAAAGATCCAAACGCTAGGAGATAATAAACCAACTCCAATTTTTATAGATACTGCTCCAGCACAGAGAAACCCAACTCCTACTGATAATAAGCAGATTCCAGTGGCCAAAGAACTAGTCCGCTCCAGTCCAGCAAAAATATGTCAACTCCATTCTAAGAAGCGTGTGCGTATCCTTGCATCATGAAATTTTATAGCATGCTGATCATATTTTGTACATGTTTCTTACCCATCTCTCTTTTAGAAAATAAGCTTAACAGATAGAAGAATTTCTGCACTGGTATCGTCTGTGAGGAAAGATTCTTGCAGGAATTCTCTGTGCTCCAATGCAGATGTAAGTACCTGTTGTATATCACTATATTTTTACATCAGCATGTATTTTGTTAATCGGCGTGAATCCAACCTTTATCTGATCTAAATTTAGTTGTAGCAAAATGTATGATTAAAGGCCACAATGTTGATTTTTTGTAAGGAAAACTGCCTGGTAGTTTTGCATCCTGAGCTGCATGAGTGTACTATCTCATATCAGTGGGTTTGATTACTTTGGTTCTGCAGTGGGTTTTCAGTGTTTTTTACTGTGTTGTCCTGTCGTATCCCTAGCTCTTACATCATACTCCCTCTGTCCGGATTACATGTCGCAGAAATGGTTAAAACTGGATGTATCTAGAACTGAAATGTGCCTAGACCCATCCATTTATTTTTGGATGGAGGGAATACATGTCAATATGTCATGCCTTTCTATTCTTCAGTACCTATTCCATCTCTGCTGTAGCATGTTTTATAACTGAAGCACCATTCTTCTATATAAGGCATGCAAGGGGAAGACGACTATGTTAGAATCTGAAGGGTTACAAACCAAGTCTTTGCAAAAGATCCAAACGCCAGGAGATAATAAACCAACTCCATTTTTCATAGATACTTCTCCAGCACAGAGAAACCCAACTCCCACTAATAATAAGCAGATTCCAGTGGCCAAAGAACTAGTCTGCTCCAGTCCAGCAAAAGAATGTCAACTCCATTCTAAGAAGCGTGTGTGTATCCTCGCATCATGAAATTTTATAGCATTCTAATCATATTTTCTACATGTTTCTTACCCATCTCTCTTTTAGAAAATAAGGTTAAATGATAGAAGACTTCCTTCATTGGGATTGTATTCGAGGAAAATATCTTGTGGGAATTCTCTGTGCTCCAATGCCGATGTAAGTACCTGTCGTATATAACTATATTTTACATCATCATGTATTTTGTTAATCGGCGTGAATCCAACCTTTATCTGATCTAAAATTAGTTGTAGCAAAATGCGAAAGGCGCCAATGTTGATTTTTGTAAAGAAAACTGCCTGGTAGTTTTGCATACTGAGCTACATGAGTGTACTATCTCATATCATGCACATTACTGAATTGTAGTGCTGCTCTGGTTGCCCATTCATTCATTGTGTCAATGTTGCTTTCGTATTACCTTGCTTGGCTGATGATAGTTGTGCCATATTGTGTTAATTTGGTGTTGGCTAGTTGCCCAAACGTTCGTTGTGCCAATGTTGCTTTCCTATTATCTGACTTAGCCAATGATAGCAATGCTAGTGTCTTAATTTGGTGCAGGCTGCTGAAGATAAGAAGACAAACTCTGAAAACAGCAAGGCAACCCCATTGTTTCTTTCCAATAAATCTAGGCCACGTAATATGCCAATAACTCATGATTAATCTGATTGGTTGCCCTCATAATTTATGTTATGATGCAGTGGTCGAGACACTCTCCACTATCAATAATACAAGCCCGCCAAAATCGCCATCTGAATCTGTTCAGTATCCTCTATCTCGAATGCAACGGAAAAAATGTATGTTTGTGAACCAATTAATGGCTGAAGGAATGATGGAAATGGTGGAGGAATCAGAGGTGTAGAGTCGTGCGACACAACAACTGATCAATGTTTTCAGAGACAGTGTAGCAAAGCAGCAAGAACTTGCCCACATGCTTATGGGCGTCATCCGTGCTGAGGTTGCAGATTGTGACGTTGTAGATCGTTAGGTTCTGTTCATTTATTTGCACTGGAATCAATCTTTCATTGCCCAGTGGATGTAATTTCCTGTAATATATGCTGGATGTGCAACATTTTTCCCTGTATGCCGTACCTTTGCTTGATCGGTTTTAGTCATGTGCATAATTGCTCGTCGTAATGGGCTCAAATTATCTAATTTGGCCTAAAGACATGTATGAACTTTAGTGGGCCCATTCAGTTAATGGGCCGTTACCAGGCCGAAAGTTAATGGTCGGCCCACTTAACTCCCGGGTCGTTAACAGGCCGACATCGAAGTAGGCAACAGGTGGGCCAATTGATTTCACGGGCCGTTAACAGGCCGTCACTAATTTCGGGCTACATATGGCCCAACTATACTGTGGGCCTTTAGCAGGCCGAAAGAGATAGTTGGCTTGTACTGGACCATGAAGAGCATGGCCGCTAAGAGGCCGAAAGTCAGGTCGTATTGTAAATTGCCCAACTGTGTTGTGGGCCTTTAGCAGGCCGAAAGAGAAACCGAGCTGGTATTGGACCATGAAGGGCATGGGCCGTTAAAAGGCCAAAACTCAGGTCCGACTACAAATGGCCCAACTCGTTTATGGTCCGTTAACAGGTTGAAAGGCACACAGGGCCGGGAATTGGCCCAACACTTAAATGGGTCGCTAAAAGGCCAAAACTCAGGTCCGACTACAAATGGCCCAACAGATATATGGGCTGTCACCAGGCTGAAAGACACACCGGGCCGGAAATTGGCCCAACACTTAAATGGGTCGCTAAAAGGCCGAAACTCAGGTCCGACTACAAATGGCCCAACTGATTTATTGGCCGTCAACAGGCTGAAAGACACACCGGGCCGGAAATTAGCCCAACATTTAAATGGGTCGCTAAAAGGACGAAAGATGTACATCGTGAAAATTGGCCCATCCACTGAATGGGCCGTTAACAGGCCGAAATCTCATCGGGCCGATATTGAGCCCAAATATATAGCGGGCTGTTAACGGGCTCGAACTGATGATGGGCTGCAATGGTGGCCATTGACGGGCCGAATTGGCACATCTCCTATGGGCCCTGGGATTAAATGGACCTAACACAAGTAGGCCTTATATGGGCCAGCCTGCTATTTTTTACTGGGCCGGCCTTTTTCACCAGAATGGGCCACTATTCGGCCGTGCCACATGTCGACCTATCATAGGCGCCTCCTGTCCAATGAGTGGATGACATCTGTCCCAACGGTGAGGCAACACGTGTTTCCTTCGGCCAATGATGATTTTACATGTGGAAAATCCCCATTGGTCTGGGATGTTAACGGGTTATCGGATCCAAAACCGGACCCGATAGCTTAACGGCGTTCCGTTACGGTGGATGCCACGTGTCGGTCACCCTTGACGAAAGCACTTCTGTGACGCGCGATTTATCGTCATGGAAGTGGACACTTCCGTGATGATAATTTTGGTAATGTCATGGAACACTTCTACGACAACACAGGTATGACTATCTTGATTCTCTCATAAAATCGTCATGGATGTACATGCATGACAAAAAACGCGACCTACTGTGATAAACACGTATCATCACGGAAGTGTATTTTTTTGTAGTGTAACAAGGGTCTTAGGAACCCAAATAGACCATTCAATGTACTCATAAGGAGAACCAACAAATTTAGCATAGACATGCCCATCACTAGCATGGCACAACACATAAGAAGGGTTAAAGTCGTCGGCTTTGTTGGAAGGAGTGGCATTGCCCTTCTTGACACCACCACCCTTCACATTGTTCTTCTTCTCCTTGGAAGTACCCTCTCCCTCCTTCACAAAAGTTTGCTTGAGAGGAGGAGGTCGTTTGGCCTTGTCATTCTTCTTCTTGTTCTTGGGCTTGGGTGCGAACCCAATTCCCTCCTTGGTCACAACTTCCTTTTGATTGCTCAAAAGGTCATTGAGGTTCTTCTCACCTTGTATGCAAGACACAAGCCCTTTCTCAAGTTGCTCCTTTAACTTTGCATTCTCCTCCACAAGATGCACATGCTCACAACATGGGTTAGTAGCATTTGCCTTATCAATTAAGACCATATGAGGAAAAGTGGCTTTTTCCTTAGTTAGCTTTACTTGGAGTTGATCTTGAGACCCTTTGAGGCTAGCATGAGCACCCTTCAAGGCTTTGTGAGCCTTGTCGAGTATATCAAACTCCTCCTTGAGTCTAGCAAGATCAACCTCAAGTTTGGCCTTCTCGAAACTGAGCACACAAGACACGACAAGAGCATGATCAAGATCTTTCTTCAATTTAGCATGGTCATCGTTGTGTGACTCCTCAAGAGCCAAACGATGACCGCGCTCTTCCTCAAGCGCATTAGAGAGATCCAATATCTCATCAGCATAGTCCCGACTATGCCCCTCCATCTTAGAGATGGTTTCTTCGTGAGCCTCGATCATGTCATTGGCTTCACCAAGTTGCTCCAAGAGAGCAACAAAGTGCTTCTGGGATTTACCCTTGAGTTTACTCATAAAGGACTCAAATTCATTTTCCTCCTCATTAGACCCCTCACTTCAATCAATGCAATCTGTCAAAGAAGGATTAGTAATGATGGTAGTTTTGATGTTGGGGGTTACCTTGTTGGTGGCTTTAGCCATGAGGCACTTGGTGGTGATGTTCTCATTGGGTGAGTCGAAGGGGGACACTCGTGGAGTTGTCGCAATGGCAACGGAGGCCATGGCAACTGACTCACCGTCTTCATCATCATCAGCATCCTCGTTGTACTCTTCTTGTGGCACCAACCCCTTGGGAGGAGTCTTCTTGGTGAAGTTGCTCTTGTTGGGGAATGACTTGGCCTTGTCTTTTTGGATGAGCTTTCCACCATTGTCTTTCCTCTTCTCATATGGGCACTCCTCAACAAAATGGCTCACATTGCCACAGTTGTAGCAAGTGCTCACACGTTGCTTGCCCTTTGCGCCACTTGAGTTGTTCTTGTTGAAGTTGGGCCGTGTGTTCTTCTTGCTCCAAAATTGCCATGAAGCGAGAGCCATGTGATCATGATAAGCATATTTCATATCTTCGGGGTTGCTCTCCTCTTCTTCCTCTTCGTCCTCTTCTTCCACACTAGCCTTGGACTTCAAGGCAAGGTTGGCTTCTTTGCTCTTTGAGAATGCAACACCGCATTGTCGGCGGTCTTGTCCAAGATCCTCATTGCCACAAACTCATCCAACACTTCACTTGAGGACAAGGTGTGGAATCCGGCCTTTGACGGATGACGGAGGATATGCCTTGTGGTAAGGCATCATGGCCTTGAGGAACTTGCGCTTGATCCAATTGTCATCTGTATCCTTGCTCCCATGATCTCGGAGTGAGACCGCGAGAGTGGTTAATCTCTGGTAGAGCTCACGAGGTTCTTCATCTTCATTCATTGCAAACTCATCGGCTTCATCTTGCACCACTTCATAGTTGGAGCGTTGAATGCTTGCGCTTCCCTTGTAAAGGGAAACGACATGGTGCCATGCTTCCTTGGCCACGGTGAAATGTCGGAGATGTGCAATATCTTTGGATGGAATTGCATCTTGGATGATGAAGAGAGCATTCTTGTTGAATTGATGATCCGCGGCTTCTCTAGGGGTGAAGTTGCTTGGGTCATGCGGATAGAAACCTTGCTCAATGATTCTCCAAAGATTAGTGTTAACATGATTTAAATGACGTTTAAAGCGATAGACCCAAGAGTCAAAATCCTCATTTTTCACAATCTTAGGGGGAGAACCGGTCCTCCATAAGTAAGAGGTGGTTCAACATGGGCATAGATGCCGTTTCCACGTCTACCACTAGACAAAGGAACTTTATCACTAGTAGCTTCCCCCTTGTCGGAGTTAGCATCCGTCACCTTGTTAGTGGGATCGACCACTTCCAATGGTGCGGTGGATAATTTAAGACCATCAAGAAAGTTCTTAAGCATGCCTTTGACCTCGGCCGTCAAGGAGGTTTTCAATGTGTCCAAAGCCACATTGAACTCCTCACGTGAGTCCGAGGTTCGCCCATCGGCCGTAGATGAGGAAGGAATCACACCGGGGTGCTCCTCCTCACCGTCTATGGTGTCAACCATACTCTTCGGACGGCAAAGTCCTTAATAAAGAGACGAGGATCTGATACCAATTGAAAGGATCGATATAGTTGACTAGAGGGGGGGGGGTGAATAGGCAACTAACAATTTTTAGCTTTTCTTTACCAATTTAAACTTTGCATCAAAGTAGGTTGTCTAGATATACAACTAGGTGAGCAACCTATATGATGCAACAACAACAAGTACACAAGCAAGCAAGGAATGCAACACAAAGTAAGCTTGCATGAGTAAAGGTACGAGATAACTAAGAGTGGAGGCGGTGAAGACGAGGATGTGTTACCGAAGTTCCTTCCCTTTCAGAGGAAGTATGTCTCCGTTGGAGCGGTGTGGAGGCACAATGCTCCCCAAGAAGCCGCTAGGACCAACATATTCTCCTCACGCCCTCACACAATGTGAGATGCCGTGATTCCACTATTGGTGCCCTTGGAGGCGGTGACCGGACCTTTACAAACAAGGTTGGGGCAATCTCCAAAACTTAATTGGAGGCTCCCAACGACACCACGAAGCTTCACCACAATGGAATATGGCTCCGCGGTGACCTCAACCGTCTAGGGTGCTCAAACACCCAAGAGTAACAAGATCTGCAAGGGATTAGTGGGGGGAATCAAATTTCTCTTGGTGGAAGTGTAGATTGGGGCCTTCTCAACCAATCCCTAGAGAATCAAAAAGTTTGATTGGCTAGGGAGAGAGATCAGGCGAAAATGGAGCTTAGAGAAATAATGGAGCTTAGGGATGGAAGAGGTGGTCAACTCGGAGAAGAAGACTCCCCTTATATAGTGATAGGACAAATCCAACCGTTATCCACTTACCCAGCCTATGACGAGCGGTACTACCGCACTAGACAAGGGGTACTACCGCAAGGGCCTGCGGTACTACCGCGGGGCTCTACGGTACTACCGCTGGCGCGGCAGGAGCTTGACCAGCCCTGTTGCGTTGTGGCAGGGAGCAGTAAAACTGCCGGAGCGGTGCTACCGCTCGCCCTTGCGGTACTACCGCAAGGCAGGGTTTGTCTAGGCTGGGAAGGCACAAACATATAAAAATACAACCGTGGCTACTTCTGCTGAGTTTTGATCTATGCAAAAATCCGACGCGGTACTACCGCAAACTTGGAGCGGTACTACCGCATAGGGCGCGGATGTAAAAAATTACATCCGCCCCTACTTCCGCTCGTGCTGTTATGCCTGGCCCGAGGCCACGGGACTACCGCGCCCTGGGAGCGGTACTACCGCAAGGGACTACGGTACTACCGCAACCGCGACCAGTACTACCGTGAGCCTCTGCGGTACTACCGCTCGTATGAGCAGTACTACCGCATGCCCCAGCACAACCAACACTAGGAGTCCTTCATTTTGCAGAGACACGGATAAACGGAGGATGCTACAAAGAGCCAAAGGAAAGGTGGTGCAAAAGGAACAGACGTGGACGTGATGATTCAACCCAAACCTTTCCAAAGAGGACCCCCTCTTAATAGTACGGCTTTCCTATGACTCAAATCCACCGAAAAGAAACGTAGGGAAAACTCCATCTTCACTAGACTCCGAGGGGCAACGAATCGTCTTGTGCCTAAACATGAGATATCTGAAAAGCTCAATGCACATGATTAGTCCGCAAATGCATTTTCATCAATCACCAAAACCACTAAGGAATAAATACGCCCTTACAACAGGCATGCCAACAGGAGGTCTATGTTTATCTCTTTTATCAAGTTTAGCAATTCTAGCAGCTTCTTCACAGTAATAAATAACATGCCCATTCATGTCTTCTTCCAAGAGATCTTTAACCATAGCAATTCTAGGTTCTACTTTAATTTGTTCATCAGGTTTAGGTGTTATAATATAGCTTTTGTTAACCACAGTTGAAACTTTAGCATGTTCCTTTACTAACAGGGAAAGGTGGTTTCTCAATATAAGCAGAAGGAACAACTGGATCAACATTATAAAGTATAGTTCCTTCTTTAACTGGTACTGGTTTTTTAATTTCTTCTTTAATATGTGGGTGATATTTAAACCACTTCTCCTTAGGGAGTTCGACATGAGTAGCAAATGATTCAAAAAAGGAGGCTACTATCTCAGAGTCAAGTCCATATTTAGTGCTAAACCTTTGAAAAGCATCGGTATCCATAAAAGATTTAACACAGTCATACTTAAGATTAATACCTGACTCTTTACCTTCGTCGAGTTCCCAATATTCAGAGTTGCGTTTAATTCTTTCCAAGAGATCCCACCGGAATTCAATAGTCTTCTTCATAAATGAACCAGCACAAGGAGTATCAAGCATGGTTTGATCATTGCGAGAAAGCCGAGCATAAAAATTCTGGATAATAATTTCTCTTGAGAGCTCATGATTGGGGCGGGAATATAACATTGACTTAAGCCTACCCCAAGCTAGAGCGATACTTTCTCCTTCACGAGGCCAAAAATTATATATATAATTCCGATCACGATGAACTAGATGCATAGGATAATTTTTTTGGTGGAACTCCAATTTCAAACGATTCCAATTCCATGATCCAATATCATCGCATAGCCTATACCATGCCAATGCTTTTCCCTTCAAAGATAAAGGGAAAACCTTTTTCATCACTTCATCCCTGGGTAAACCTACAAGCTTAAACAATCCACAAATTTGTGCCACGTATATCAAGTGCATATCAGGATGTTCAGTTCCATCTCCTGCATAAGGATTAGCTAGCAGTTGTTCTATCATACCCGAAGGGATTTCATATTCAATATTTTCAGTAGGTGTATTAGGTTGAGGGGTAGCTAATTGTGGTTCTGGACGAGGTGAAGATACCCTGAACAAACCCCTCAAAGGATTGTTTTCGATAGTAACAAGTAACAATAAATATCAGCACACTATATAAATGTTTCCTTACCAAATTCCACTTACCAAAGATGCTTCACTCCCCGGCAACGGCGCTAGAAAATAGCCTTGATGACCCACAAGTATAGGGGACCAATTTTAGCTCTTTTTGATAAGTAAGAGTGTCAAACCCAACGAGGAGCAGAAGGAAATGACAAGTAGTTTTCAGTAAGGTAGTGTGTGCAAGTGCTCAAATTGTAAGTAGCGGAGTAGTTTGATAGAGAGATAATTTGTAACGAGCAAGTAACGGAAGTAGTAACAAGAGTGCAGCAAGGTAGCCCAATCCTTTTGAGGCAAAGGACAGGCTAAAACAGTCTCTTATGATAAGCAAAGCGTTCTTGAGGGTACACGGGAATTTCATCTAGTCACTTTCATCATGTTGGTTTGATTTGTGTTTGCTACATTGATAATTTGATATGTGGGTGGACCGGTGCTTAGGTGCTATTCTTAATTGAACAAACCTCCTACTTATGATTAACCCTCCCGCAAGCATCAGCAACTACGAGAAAAGTATTAAGAATAAATTATAACCATAGCATTAAACTTTTGGATCCAATCGGCCCCTTACGAAATAGCGCATAAACTGGGGTTTAAGCTTCTGTCACTCTCGTAACCCACCATCTAATTGCTACTCCACAATGCATTCCCTTAAGCCCAAATATGGTGAAGTGTCATGTAGTCGACGTTCACATGACACCACTAAGGGAATAACAACATACATACTATCAAAATATCGAACACATATCAAGTTCACATGATTACTTGCAACATGATTTCTCCCATGACCTCAAGAACAAAAGTAACTACTCACAAATGATAAACATGTTCATGATCAGAGGAGTATTAAATAGCATAATGGATCTGAACATATAATCTTCCACCAAATAAACCATATAGTAATCAACTACAAGATGTAATCAACACTACTAGTCACCCACAAGCACCAATCTATAGTTCCGGTAATAAGATTGAACACAAGAGATGAACTAGGGTTTGAGAGGAGATGGTGCTGTTGATGGAGATTGCCCTCCCCAAGATGGGAGAATTGTTGGTGATGATGATGACGATGATTTCCCCCACCGGGAGGGAAGTTCCCCGGCAGAATCGCTCCGGCGAAGGGCAAAAGTGCTCATGCCTAAGTTCCGCCTCGAGACGGCAACGTTATGTCCCGAAAGTCCCCCCCCTTATTTTTTCTAGGTCAAAACCACTTATATACATGAAGATGGGCACCAGGTGGGCCGTGGAGGCCACAACCCACGAGGGCGCGCCTGGGGGGCCTGGCGCGCCCAGGTGGGTTGTGCCCACCTGGTGGCCCCCTTCTGGTGTTTATTGGCTCCAGTATTTCTTTAATATTCCATAAAAAATCTCCGTGAAGTTTTAGCTTATTTGGAGTTGTGCAGAATAGGTGGCCTGACGTAGCTTTTCCAGGTCCAGATTTCCAGCTGCCGGAATTCTCCCTCTTGGTGTGTTCCTTGCAAATTATGAGAGAAAAGGCATTAGAATTACTCCAAAAAGCATTATTATGGATAAAAACATTATAAATAACAGTAAGATAACATGATGCAAAATGGACGTATCAACTCCCCAAGCTTAGACCTCGCTTGTCCTCAAGCGAAAACCGAAATCAAAAAACATGTCCACATGCTTTGAGAGAGAGGTGTCGATAAAAACAAAATACGGACATAGAAGCATCATTTTGATTATTATAACAGCAACAAAATTAAACATAGGACATTTATCGTAGAAATTCTACCATATACTTCTCATGAATAAGTAATAGTTCATCACACAATCAAAGTATAAAGCAAAAACTCTATTAGAAACTGACAAACTATGTTCTCAGTCAACTTTGCAACTACAATTCATCATCTTTTCGGGAAGGTTCATGTGTCGGAGCCTTTAGGCAAGTCCACATACTCAACCATCATATAGTCTTCTATGATTGCTGTCGGCGTCCTGGGAACGGGGGTCCCTAGACTTGCCTGCCTGCGGCCCATGGCGTGGCTCCACCAGCGGCCCTGTACGACCCATCTTCATTAGCGAACACTCAAGACCCTCGCGTGGGGCCAAGCCTCGCGAGGAGGACAACGCAAGACCTCCACAGGGGCGGCCTCACCAGGCTGGCTCGTGAGGGGCGGAGAGATCAAGGCGAGGGACACCTCGCGAGGTCCTTGTGACGCAAGCCATGACGACCAAGGCCAGGCGGGCGCCAGAGCGCGCAGCGTACTCGTTTCCTCTTTGGTGCTAAAGAGGCAAGCGCAGGCGAGGAGCCCTGAGGTATCAGGCAAAGGTTGCCATATCGGTGCAACAAGACCAAGACTAGTAGGACGGCAGGATGGAGGTCACCGTGGAGCCCAGGACGGCATCACCACCAGAGCCTTTGGCAGGCGAAGACCACCTTTAGTCAGGATAACTTGTACTGGTTGTCTCCCTTCAAATTTGGCCGTTGTTGGATCCCTTCCCGCCTACATTAGGGACGAGGTCCAGGGCCTCTATAAATAGGACTAGCCACCATAGTAGGAGGCAACTGATCGTGGTTCATTTAGATCATCCTCAACCACACAAACTGATCTTGGGCCATTCAGATCATCCTCAGCCACACAAGCTCAGCTCAAGGACACCTCTCCTCAGGAGGTTGTTCTTCCCTTGTACTTGTTCATCCTCAGCCCAAGAGGCAATCCACCACACCACACTGGAGTAGGGTATTACACCACATCGGTGGCCCGAACCAGTATAAACCATGTGTCCTTTGTTCTGCGAGTTCGACGTGCTGAGCTTTGAGATTGTGGTGAGAGCGTGAGCTAGGGGGAGGAGAGATCTTCGTGCGCACCCCAGAGTTCGAACCTCGGGTTTTGCCGAAACCCAAAATCCGACATTTGGCGCGCCAGGTAGGGGTGCGCCGAAGCTTTCCTTCCACTGATCCACGTTCCACCGCTCCACCGCATCCATGGCGGACGCGTGTCGAGCCCGCGCCGAGCGCCGGGCCGCCCTCGCCGAGCGCCGGGCCGCCCTCGCCGCTCGTGTTGCTCAGACGGCCCCTATCGGCGGGCCTCCCCGTCATTCTCCGTCGCCCGCTGCCAACGTCGCCACCGGCCCGGTGGGAAACGAGCAGCAAGCGTCCTCGCTGCACCCCTCCGTGCGGCGGGACGGCCGCACCGCCACTCCGTCGCTAACTCTAGCAGGCTCGTCGTCTCACGCTTGTCCCGCACCCACGGACGCGCAGGCCGTGCTGCTCATGGCACGCGAGCTCCTGCGCTACCGCCTGGTCGACGACCTCTAAGAGGACTAGCTGGACTGCATCGCCGAGCTCGTCGGCGCCGCTGGGGGCACTCCCGCACCGTCCCTCTTGCTGCCTCGCCCTCCGCCAGCTGCGAGCGATGTAGCTCACGGAGCACGTCCACCACCTCCGCACCAAGACGGTGCCCTGGCGCCAAGGTGCGCGCCCCCCCCGGTGCGACCCACCGCGCCGGGCACCCGCGCGAGAAGAAGGAAGCTACCAAGAGGTTCCCCGACCGCAAGAAAACGCTCCTGCGGTCCCAGCGCCACCATGACAAGACCGCGTGCCGCCTGCGGTGGTGGCGCGCGGACATCAAGGGCAGACTCCGCATCTGCAAAGGGCCCCGGTGGCCACAGCAGGCTGTCGCGCCTTTACTCCAGAGCTGCGTAGCGTCGTCTGGCCGGGCAAGTTCAAGCCAGACCTGCCTCCTCGCTATGACGGCACCCCCGACCCTGCGGAGTTCTTGCAGCTCTACGAGCTGAGCATCGAGGTGGCCAACGGCGACGAGAAAGTCATGGCGAACTGGTTCCCCATGGCTCTCAAGGATGGTGCTCGTTCGTGGCTCCTGAACCTGCCCCGGGCTCGATCTCCTCCTGGGGTGAGATGCGCGACCGCTTTGTCGCCAACTTCTAGGGCACTCGTGACTGCCGGTCGGCCGCGGGTGACCTACTCCGCATCAAGCAGCAGCCAGGAGAGACCCTGCAGAAGTACATCCAATGCTTCAATAGCGTTCGCCTCAAGATCCCCAAGGTGACAGATGAGGCCATCATTTCCGCGTTTTCCGACGGCGTCCACGACGTCAAAATGAAGGAGGAGCTCGCCATCCACGAGGAGCTATGCACGGCTCTGGAGCTGTTCAACAAGGCAACCAAGTGCGCAAGAGCTGAGGAAGGGCGCCTTTCCCTCCTCGAGCTCCCAGCTACCGACCTAGAGGAGAAGAAAGCCAAGGCCAAAGACGTAAAGCGCAAGGGGGTGGCCGTGCTCGTGGTGGAGCTAGACACGAAGCGCGGCCGGGACCATTCCGAGTCGTCCAAGAACAGTCGTCCGTTCTGCGCCTTCCACAGCGTACACAGCCACAACGCCAATGACTGTCAAGAGCTCAGAGCCATTCGAGATGGACGCTTTGGTCGACGCCCCGAGCGCAATGACCGGGGCTACGGCTGAGGAGGAGGACGAGGCGGAGGACGCTGGGACGATCGCGGCCCCCGCCAGGAGTGGCGCAACCAGACTCGTGAGGCGCATGGAGGGATTAGCCTCGTGAGGACCGCCCTCAGGGCAATGATGGTCTCCCTCCATTGCCACCACCGCCAAGAAGGAACGACGACCACCATCAGGACGAGGGGGCTGGGGGCTTCCAGAAGCCACGCGCTATCGCCTGCATCTTGGGCGGAGCTCAGGCCCTAGCATCCCAGCGCATCTTCAAGCAGTTCTCTCGCGAGGTGAATGAAGCCCTTCCCAGGCTCGAGGCCACGCGCCTGCTCAGGTGGTCCAAGTGCGCCATCACCTTCAGCTCGGCGGACCAGCTCAAGTGCGCGGCGACCGCCGGCGCCCTCCCGATGCTGTGCTCTCCCGTCATTAGCAACGTCCAAGTCACCAAGACCCTCATCGACGGTGGCGCAGGGCTTAACGTCCGGTCCGTCGAGACATTCGGCAGCCTCCAAGTGCCATACGATCAGCTAAAGCCTAACGAGCCCTTCTCAGGAGTGACCGACAGCTCCACCACCCCGATAGGGCAAGTTCGCCTCCCTGTCACCTTCGGCCAGCGCGACAACTATCGCACCGAGCTCATCGACTTCGACATCGCCCACATCCGTCTGCCGTACAATGCCATCCTCGGGTACCCAGCATTAGCCAATTTCATGGCAGTGACCCACCACGGCTACAACGTCCTCAAGATGCTAGGAAGCGGCGGGATCATCACAGTCCCCTGCGAAGAAAGAGATGTGGTGTGCTCCCTCGAGCACGCCTTCGCAAATCGAAGACCCTGACAGCGAGGGCACGCAGTACCCTCCTGAGGCGATCCCCAAGAAGAAGAAGCAGCTACTCCGCACAGGGCCTCAGGCGGGCGGCGTCTCTAGCAGCACCGCCTTAGGATCAGCGCCCGCAGCTGGGGCACCTCCCTCTCTCGCATAGGAAGGAGCGCCCGGCGCCCTCCTCGGGCGGGGCTCGGGAGCTCACTTCTAGAGGGCCGCAGACCTAGCCAACATCACGAGGGAGGCGGTCGGGCACCACATGGAGGCATGCATTGCGACACGTTTCCCTCAGGAGGGCACCGGGCGAGGAGCGCCCAGCGCTCAGGAGTTCATCGTCAAGGCCACTCAGGAGCTACATGATGCAAGAGCCATGCGCGGCGACCGCCGCCCACCTGGTGCAGCTCCCCATCCACGCGAGGATGGCGGGATACGCGTCTGCATCGACATCCCAGGGCTCAACAGGGCCGCATCTCAGGAGCGCTTTCGAGCCTTCGCGCATTGGGTGGTGCGAGGGTCCACCTCACAGCTATGTTCGCATGCTGTTTGGCGTGCCGAGCGTGGCAGCCGCCTTCCAGCGCAACCTACGGAGCATCCTGGCGACTCAGGAGGCTAGGCATCACGCGGTCCTGGCAGAGATGGAGACGGTCCTCAAGGAACCACCTGAGCCCCCAGAGCCTCCCGAGGCTCCGGGCCCTGATGGTTCATGAGGAGCGACCCCTTCATCACGCGTCTTCGGCCACTTCAAGACTCCTTCGACAACGGAACCAGGTGACATTTTCCAAGTTTATTTAGCTGGGAGCGCCCCTCGGGCTGCATCATTCCCAGGTCGCATGGGCCTGTCCCCGTGGCAGGTATCCTTTTGCATCTTTAGCTTACCCAACTGAGGGCGCCCCTCGGGCTGCATCATCCCCAAGCCGCTCGGGTCCGTCCCAGTGGCCTGTATCGTTATCGCATTTATCTAAGCTCGTTCGCTTCCCATGCATGAGTTATTTATGGTCATCCCTTGCTTGATTGTTACTCACCGCGTCCGCCCACGTTGCCGATCGGCCCCTTGCTCACCCCGCAACGGGGGATACTCATACCGGCACGGCGCTTGTGCTCGGGTCCGTCCCTGCAACGCTGACAAATCTGCGCGGTTGAGCCCTGGCTCGCGGCACACCCTCGCACGTCACCTCACCATACCCTCAGTGCCTTCATCTTCTTGCGGAATGTCCAGTGGCAGACCGGCGAGCGTGGTTGCAATTTGTACCCCTCTTCGCGCTAACCTGCAGGAACCTCCCGGGGGCAATAGCGGGCGGCACCGCGGGCTCCTTCCTTTCCCATGCAATTCGCTTGCGCATTGAAAGGGGGGCTCCAGAGCATCGCGACTCAGGAGCTCTTACTGGCTCTCAAGCCCTCCCCCCTGGCCTTGACCACGGCATCGCGACCTGGCATACCAGCGGCAGTTGAGCTCGCTTGAGGGCCGGGACCCGAGGATGAAGAGCACATGAAGAGCGTGGGAAAGAGGGGGAGTCTCGCACGGGCCTAACCTAGCTACGCTACAGTCACCAACGCACAAGGAGCCCAGTGCTGCACAAGGAATTGACTTGGACTACCAAGATAAGTTCCGCACCCAAGTCAGCCGAGCGCCGCGGCATAGGATTCCCATCTCTTGCAGCCCTGTTGCAGCGATGTCGCCTCCCTTTCCCACCTTTAGGTAGCTGCTTGCACGCTAAAGGGGACCTCCTGAGCATCGCGCCTCAGGAGCTCTTACTGGACCTCAGGCCGCTCACCTCCTGGCCTTGACCACGGCATCGCGACCTGGCATACTTGCGATGGCTGCAGCCTGCCTGGGGACCGGGGCCTGTCGGCGTAGAGCACCAAGCTACCGCGAAGTTGGAAAGGGGAGACCGAGCCGAAGCAGGACATGCATTCGTAAATCTTCATAATAAGGACGATATCAACAAAAGGCATTACAGACCCTTTACATGCCCCCCACGGGGTTCATCCCGATTCCTCGTAGGGAACAAAAGAAGGAAGTTCCTAGGGGCCCTATCTACACGCGCCAACGCCGCCGACGCCATCATCAACAGTGGGCCACGGGAGGCCGACGCCAACCCCATCCAGATCAGCAATGGCAGCGGCCGGACGCTGCAGCTGCACTCCGGGCACGGCGCGAGCTCGGAGGCACGTAGCTGTCGTCGCTCGTCTCCGGAGTCTTGTAGGGCTCGGGAGAGTCGGTGGACTCCCAAGCGCCACCGCTGCTGCTGGAAGAACCGCCAGCGAGGCCAGCGGCAGGCCTTGCCCCTGCCGCCGCGCAGTCTCGACGACCCCCTCTAGGGCAGCACTCCAAGCGGCGGCCTTCCTCGTCGAAGACCTTGAAGAACATCATGGAGGCGCCGTCGTACTCGAAGTGGATGGCGATGGCGCCCTCCGTACAGTAAACCCGGGCAACCTCGCCCCAGCCACGGGTCATGAAGATCTTGCCCGGGGAGACGTCCTCAACCTCCGACCCTGTCGTTGGGGCGTCGCACTCGGTGTGCTACAGCCAAAGCTCGAGGGGACCCCTCGGCGGCATCTCGGTGGAGAAGAACTGCGGGAAGCGAATCCAAGTGCGCGGAGGCATCGCCTCCCACATCATGAGTTTGCTTGAGGAGCCCTCGGCGTGGGTTCCTGGGGCGATGGCGCGCGCCACCACGGCGCGGCGACCGCGGCCTCGACGTGGACGCCGCTGGTCGCTGCCTCTGCCTTCGGAGCCCTCGGCCTGGGCATACAAGGCCAGCAGATACCTGGGGAGAGGCCGCTCACACCAAGGCCTCGACACCTCTGGCCTCACGACTACATCGCGGCGGCGGACCAACCTCTTCTTCGGCGGAAGCGGCCCCGGCTCGTCGCGGGGGGCTTTTCCCTTGTCCGCGGCTAAGAACCTCCGAATCGGCACCATGGGAGTCGTTGCGAGCGATGGAGCAATGGAGGAGAAGTGAGCGGTGCAGGAAGAGATGGGCGACGGGGGCTCTGCCCCCCTCCTCATTTATAGCAGGAGAAGGCCAACCGGTGACCCCCACGATCATAGGTAATGATGGTTTTCTCTGCATGTATCAGGGACTCGTCAAGTCGGACAGTTGCCGAGGCAGCGTGGGGAAGCGGAGACGCCCACGTCCCATCAATCACAATGCGTCAACCGAGGTTGCAGGTTGTTGGGGCCCGCGGCGCTCCGCACTTGCCCCTTGGCTTCGCCTCGAAGCCAAGTCCGAGCGCGCCTTGGGACTGGGGGCTACTGTCGGCGTCCTGGAAACGGGGGTCCCCAGACTTGCCTGCCTACGACCCACGGCGTGGCTCCACCAGCGGCCCTGTACGGCCCATCTTCATCAGCGAACACTCAAGACCCACGCGAGGGGCCAAGCCTCGCGAGGCGGACGACGCAAGACCTCCTCGGGGATGGCCTCACCAGGCTGGCTCGCGAGGGGTGAAGAGATCAAGGCGAGGGGCACCTCGCGAGGTCCCTGTGACGTAAGCCATGACGACGAGGCGGGGCGCCAGAGCGTGCAGCGTACTCGTTTCCTCTTTGGTGCTAAAGAGGCAAGCACAGGCGAGGAGTCCCGAGGCATCAGGTAAAGGTTGCCATATCGGTGCAACAGGACCAACACCAGCAGGACGGTAGGACAGAGGTCACCGTGGAGCCCAGGACGGCTTCACCACCAGAGCCTTTGGCAGGCGAAGACCACCTTTAGTCAGGATAACTTGTACTGGTTGTCTCCCTTCAAATTTGGCCGTTGTTGGATCCCTTCCCGCCTACATTTGGGAAGAGGACCAGGGCCTCTATAAATAGGACTAGCCACCACAGTGGGGCAACTGACCGGGGGCCATTCAGATCATCCTCAACCACACAAACTGATCTTGGGCCATTCAGATCATCCTCAGCCACACAAGCTCACCGAGCTCAAGGACACCTCTCCTCAGGAGGCTGTTCTTCCCTTGTACTTGTTCATCCTCAGCCCAAGAGGCAATCCACCACACCACACTAGAGTAGGGTATTACACCACATCGGTGGCCAGAACCAGTATAAACCCTGTATCCTTTGTTCTGCGAGTTCGACGTGCTGAGCTTTGAAATTGTGGTGAGAGGATGAGCTAGGGGAGGAGAGATCTTCGTGTGCACCCCAGAGTTCGAACCTCAAGGGTTTTGCAGGAACCCGAAATCCAATAATTGCTAACACTGACCTCGTACCCATGAGAAAACGTTTCAGCCGGACACATAGAAAGATAGGGGCTTATAGTTTCGCCTCCCAACATACTCACCTCAAGGGTGATGTCAACAATAATAACTCATGCTATCTATATTCAACTGGACATATGTGCCTAGATCTTTCCTCACCACATGATGGTTGCCTAAGGAGAAAAATAAAAGGAATAGAAGGGAAACTTTGACTTTTTGCATAAAAGTAAGTGCATAAAAGTAAAGGGTAGGCCCTTCGCAGAGGGAAGCAGAGGTTGCCATGCGCTTATTTGTTTGTATGCTCAATCGCATAGCGCAAGAGAACGTCACGTTTTGTATTGCCCCTTAAGATGACAACCTTTATTATTCAGTCTGTCGCTTTTATTCTTTGTCATCCAAGTTCGTACAACGCTCAATTTTCTCTTACACTAAATGATCTCACACATTTAGAAGCAATTTTATTGCCTTTTTGCACCGATAACAACTTACTTGAGGGATCTTGCTCAATCCCTAGGTAGGTATGGTAGACACTTGAAAGTAAGATCTGGGTTTAAGGGTTTTTGGATGCACAAGTAGTATCTCTACTTAGTGTGGAATTTTTGGCTAGCAAAGATAGGGGCAAGCATCACATGTTAAAGGATCTATGACAATATGACTTCTATGTGAATATAAACAAACATAAATCATTAAGTTGACTTCCTTGTCCAACGTCAACAATTTTGGCATATAATATTTTGATGAGGGCCCACAATTACAAAAGATTTATAGGATAGTGTGAATCTTCTCTTCCCTTATTAATTCTTTCATGAATTGCATCATTGACTAATGCTATGTTTGTGAATCCCTAATAAAATTTTCTACTTATACTTTTCCTTATGTGGTGCTATCACCTACCACAGGATTAGTATATAATCTTACTGATTTATTTCTTTTCTTTTCTTTTATTTCCTTTCTCTTTTTCTTTTCTTTATTTGCAACATGAAAGTAAAGAAACAAAAACTCAAACTAACTTTATTATATAACTTGCACACGATTACAAGGATAGATCCCTAAGCAAACTCTCCAAGAAGAAAGGATCGAACTAAACTTTATTTCATCTAAAAGCAAATGATCGAACTAGGATACGTAAAAGCAAAAATATAGTGGGATGATATGATACCGGGGCACCTCCCCCAAGCGTGGCGTGGGGCGCGGGGCGCAGGAGTGTGGGAGGAGCGTGGGAGAGCTATGTCAGCTCGTATTCTTGTTCTTACCTACCGTGAAACAATGACTACATGAAAAAGACAGAGACGTGTCGGAGAAGATGCCGGGTGGTCACGCCTGTGTTGAAGTAGAGGCACGGCAGGGTCGACGGGCGGCGGCCGGCGATGCAAACCGATCTTAAATCGAAAAACCAAAAAAGAAACATCGATCAAAACAACCGGTGCAAGAGAAAATTCCAGATCAAAGGATCGGGGAAAAGCCTCTCTTGGGAAGTCGACCACAAGACTGGCGGGTGAACCTTAGGTACGGGCGGCGCAACCCCTGGTGCCGATCATGGAGGTCGAGCGCTCCGGAGGCGGCGCGGTGAGGAAGCGGCGGTTAGGGTTTTGTATCAAGGTTAGGCTGATACCATGTAAGAGTATTAGAGGGGAGATTGGTGGAATTGTTTTTTTGGGTAAAACTTGTATCACTCAACATCTCAAGTCCTTACAATCATCAACAGCTAACTGAAGGGAAACTTCTGGACCAAAACCAAACCAAGTCATAGTTCTCCTCTCAGTACGAGCATAATTAGCTAGGATATCGCTAACTCTATTTTGATCGAGTTTTACATGAGTAATACAAGAATCACGAAGACACATAAGATGCCTGATTTCATTAACAATAGATGAGTAGACCGATCTATCCACCTCCTTCGCCTGAATAAGCTTGACTTCAACAGTAGAATCCATCTCAATCATAATCGGAAGACCGCATCTCTGAATGGCCAAAGATAATCCCTCCATGCAAGCATGAAACTCCGATTCAAGTGCATCTCGACATGTTAAAAGTGACCGACAAGATGAGAAAATAATGGTACCCTCCACATCTCTAAGCACCATACCTGCACCTGCTAAATTCTCCTTAGCATAAGATCCGTCAGTATTTAATTTCATCCACCCACTTCTTGGAGGAAGCCATTTAGCCGAAGATACTCTTGGCATTAACACATGCAGATATACTACATTATTATCATATGTGACGATTTGCTTCCCCTTGCTTGAATCAGTTGCAAGATCTAGTTTGAGACCAATCAGCGATTCAAGATAGCTCATGAGAAATCTCTTAGAAGCTTGCATTAGTGGCGGGGGCTTGTGGTGAACCACCTCATTACGAATATGCCAGGCACGCCATATGGTCATCAATAACATATTACGTTCCACATCAGGGAGCGTAGCCAATGCATGTAAAAGCCATTCCTTCCCTGTATTCTGAATAGAAGATAACTCCGACAAAATCCAAACCTCAGACATAGTTTTCCATACCTCATGTGCCAATGGACAACAAAGAAAAGGATGAAAGTTGTCCGCCGGTTCAGCACCACATACCAGACAAAAATCATTAATCTCCAAACCCCTGCTGTACTTATTTTTCCAAGTCGGCAATGCATTTGTGGCGACCTTCCATGCATGGTTAAGGACTGTCAGGGGCACATTGCACGACCAAATCAACTTCCAACATGACCGACGTCCATCTGGCCGAGAACTAGAACCAGTAGCCGAACCTCTATGTGCCTCCTCAAAAGCCAAATAGTAAGCGCTTTTGACCGAAAAAGTCCCATACTTACCGGGTCCCCAAGCCAGTGTGTCTTCTTCAAGCCTCGACGACGCTCGTATTTTGATGATCTTTGACACATCCGCCGGCAAGAAGTACTGATTGAGCAGCCCCATATTCCATGCGCCATTAACATCCAGTAGCTCGGAAACAAAATGTACACGACATCTTCCTCGCATCGTAATAGGCTTATAAGAGAACAGTCTCGGGATCCAGTTATCACACCAAACTCGGATGCTCTTCCCATTACCCACTCTCCAAACTAAGCCTTTTTTAAGAAATTTCAACCCATAACTAATAGCCTGCCAAGATGAAAACGCATTGCCTATAAATACCGTATCCTCTAGTTTACCTTCAGGGTAATATCTAGTTTTAAGAACTTGCGCACAAAGACTTCCAGGCTTTGATATAAGTCTCTAAGCTTGTCTCGCTAGCAAGACTTGATTAAAGATGCAAAAGTCCCTGAAACCTGCACCACCTTTATCTTTCGGCTGTGTCGGTGTTCTGGGAACGGGGGTCCCCAGACTTGCTTGCCTGCAGCCAACGGCTTGGCTCCACTAACGGCCAGGTACGGCCCATCTTCACCAGCAAACACTCAAGACCCTCGCAAGGGGCCAAGCCTCGCGAGGCGGGCGGCACAAGACCTCCTCAAGGGCAGCCTCACTAGGCTGGCTCGTGAGGAGCGGAGAGATCAAGGCGAGGGGCACCTCGTGAGGTTCCCGTGACGTGAGCCATGACGACCAAGGCCAGGCGGGCGCCCGCAGGCGCAGAGTCCCACGATCATAGGTAATGATGGTTTTCTCTGCATGTATCAGGGACTCGTCAAGTCGGGCAGTTGCCGAGGCAGCATGGGGAAGCGGAGACGCCCACGTCCCATCAATCGCCAAGCGTCTATCAAGGCCGCACGCGGTTGGGGCCCGCGGCGTTCCGCACTTGCCCCTTGGCTTCGCCTCGAAGCCAAGTCCGAGCGCGCCTTGGGCCCGGGGGCTACTTTCGGCGTTCTGGGAACGGCGGTCCCCAGACTTGCCTGCCTGCGGCCCATGGCGTGGCTCCACTAACGGCCTGGTATGGCCCATCGTCACCAGCAAACACTCAAGACCCTCGCGAGGGGCAAAGCCTCATGAGACGGGCTGCACAAGACCTCCTCAAGGGCAACCTCAGTAGGCTGGCTCGCGAGGAGCGGAGAGATCAAGGCGAGGGGCACCTCGTGAGGATCCCGTGACGTGAGCCATGACGACCAAGGCCAGGCGGGCGCCAGCGGGCGCAGAGTATTTGTTTCCTCTTTGGTGCTAAAGGAGCAGGCGCAGCCGAGGAGTCCCGAGGCATCAGGCAAAGGTTTCCATATCGGTGCAACGAGACCAAGACTAGCAGGACGACAGTATGGAGGTAATCACGGAACCCACGACCGCGTCACCGCTAGAGCCTTTGGCAGGCGAAGACCACCTTTTGTCATGATAGCTTGTACTAGCTGCCCCCTTCAAATTGGCCGTTGTGGGATCCCTTCCTGCCTAATATTTGGGAAGAGGACCCGGGCCTCTATAAATAGGACTAGCCACCACCGTAGAAGGTAACTCATCTTGGATCAGATCCATTCCATCCACACACGCACAAGCTCACCGAGCTGAAGAACACCTCTCCTCAGGAGGTAGTTCTCCCCTTGTACTTGTTCATCCCCAGCCTACAAGGCAATCCACCACACCACACTGGAGTAGGGTATTACACCACATCGGTGGCCCGAACCAGTATAAACTCTTGTGTCCCTTGTTCCTTGGGTTCGGCGAGCTAGGCTTTTAGATCGTGGTGAGAGTGTGAGCTTGGGGAGAGAGATCTTCGTGCGCACCCCTCGAACCTCAAGGGTTTTGCCGGAACCCGTAATCCGACAGGCTGTAACAAATCTTCCCATAAAAAATGCTCGCTAATGCACCTTTCTTCTACCTCTCAAGGAACCCCAATAGAAACCTCTTACCATCCTAGTAAGTTCATCACAAACAGAGAAGGGCAACTTAAACAGACCCATAATGTATGTGGGCAATGCTTGAGCAACTGACTTGATAAGCGCCTCTCTTCCAGGTTGAGCAACAAGGCCATCACCCCACTGTATAAGACGCTTTGTCAAGCTCATTTGAAGATTTTGGAACTTCCCTTTCGACATACGACCTCCTGGAGTTGGCAGCACGAAATATTTTTCATCAAAGAGCAAAGTTGATACATTCAGAGCAACTCTAACATCATCTTGAACGATAACATGGCATGAATTTCCAAAGAGAATTGAGCACTTACTAAATTTCAGACTTTGACCAGTAGCATTGCTATAGATATCTAGAGCATGTCTAACATTTTCAACTTGAGCACATGATGCCTCAAAAAACAACAAAGTATCATCAGCAAACAAAAGATGATAAATACCCGGAGCTCTCCTACATACCTTAAGAGGAGTAATATCACCCAATGACACATATTGCTTTAGAATTGTAGACAAACCATCAGCCACAAAAAGGAACAAGAATGGAGAGAGAGGGTCGCCTTGCAGAAGCCCACGCGACGGCACAGGTGTGCGTCGGTCCTAAACAAACGGTTTTTTACCCCTTTCCGCGACGGCATTTGGAACCGTCACCAAGTGAGTGTGGGCGATAGGGGGTCCTTCCCACACGACCCAGAAACTGTTGGGGATATGCCCTCCTGGCACACACACTCGGCAAAATGAGGTCGTGTGCGACCGACGAGCACTCAAATACAGAAATACATACAATAGTGCTAAAAAATACAATTATACAAGCAAAATCATTTCTGGTCGTAAGTACATCCCACATAGCCAGTCACCACTAAACGTTTCCGTTCGTATATACATCCCACACAGTCACTACAAGGAAAACGTTTGCGCAAGGTGGCATAATGCAAACAGTTTTGAAGAGAATGTCGTGTGTGATTGTTCATTGATGCAACACGGTTTATTCCTAGAAACTGTGTGCGTTGCCTTAGGTCATCGCCCATGGTGTTTTCTCATTAACCGTTTGCAATAAGAAAACCCAATTAGCAAGCTAATTGGCCAATTAGCGGGCTAATTGGCCTATTATTAATAATCCATTTACTAATCTAATTGACATTCATATTGAGCACATAATATATTCCATTTCCATATTAAGGAAGCAGGATTTCATAACTGAAATACATCAGAGTACAACATGATATAGCTTCAGCACTCAGCTACCCCATTACACAACTGCACCAGCAGCAAGTTTCACATGCAACATCTAGAACCTTTCGAAATTAGCATCATAGACAGTACATAGAGAGATGCATCTCATCTGGAAAACTACTGAAGCGGAAGGCGAATATTGAGACTTCATTCGTGTTGAAGGTCTGTAACTTTAGGCCAGTGCCTGTGGATGATTGACCGTCCATCCTTCGACCTCTTCAGGAACACTTCAATATTGAACCGTGGGTGTTGTATGTAAACTTTCCTCGCCTCCTGACCACAGAGGTGGTTTGAGAGGTAATCATCAGTGAACCCTGAAAACAAGGATGTGCATAAATGTCTTCTCTATATTGGAAATGAGGCAAAGGAATAAAAAAAGGCAAGGTATAATAGTTAGTACCATCTTGTAAACCTTAGTGCTTCCCATTGTTTCCTTGCAACACATATAAGGTAGTTAGTCATCAGGTTAAGTAAGGGTTCGCATGCTATCAGTAAAATATGTTGATGAAAAATAAGCACATTGCAGATTCATCAGATTAATTCAAGCCACATGGAAAACCCATTTATCCAAACCAAGCATGATTAAGAACTAGGAAATATAGCACTTGTATATGTTTCTCATGTATTAAGGGCAGCCAAATTCGATTTATTTCTCACATGGTTTACAATAAGAGAATGCAGCCATAACAATTGAACATCGCATTGCAGAATTGAACCAAGCAGTTAACTAAACACCAAAACAAATGAACCAAACGTTAACTGAGCACCACATTGCACAATATAACATACTCCTAATAGAAGATCAGACAGTTAACCAAACCAAGCATGCTTAACAACTTGGAAATATAGCAATTGTATTTGTTTCTCATGTATTTAGTACAGCCAAATTCGATTTATTCCTCACATGGTATACAATAAGAGAATACAGCCACAACAATTGAACATCGCATTGCAGAATTGAACCAAGCAGTTAACTAAACACCACAACAAGTGAACCAAGCCACAACAAATGAACCAAGCAGTTAACTAAACACCAATTGAACAATATAACATACTCCTAATAGAAGATCAGACAGTTAACCAAACCAAGCATGCTTAACAACTTGGAAATATTGCACCCTGGAGAATTGAACATCACATTTGCAGAATTGAACCAAGCAGTTAATTGAACACCACATTGCAAGACATATAGAACATATACACTATAGCAGAAGATTACATGGTGAAAGTAGATAGCACAATTCACTAGAATTTTTTAAGGAAAGGCAGTAGCTAGCAAACAGATCATGGGTCCTTATATTGAGCTAATAAGACAAGCTACTCCTCATTGTCGGAGATATCGATGACGATTGGCTCCTTGGACATGGAAGAGGGCGAGGCCTCTGCATCGTGGGTGCCCTCGTTGTAGTGGTGAGTTGCCTGAGCCGCTCCGGGCACCAACCTGCTGGCTCTCGAGATGAGGTAAGCACGTGCACGCTGAGAAAACACCTCGTAGTCTTCGTCGAAGGCATCGACGGTGGCCTCGAGAAAACGCCACGAACTGTATTTTAAAGCAGCCAACCGCGTCGCGGTGTCGGCGCACAAGGCATCAATGGTGGCCTCTACGACGAGGTGCTCCTCCAAGATCTAGGGGTCGGCACGAATGGCAGCCATCGCGACCTCATCCGCACGTGCGGCCGTGATTTGCTTCTCCGCTGCCAAATGCTCCTTGAGGTCCTGGTTATACTGCGTGTACCATGGCTTAGGCCGACGCTTATTTGGTGTAGGGGTCGGTGATTTGGGTGGAAGGTGTCGCGCTCGCGCTGGCGGTCGGGGCATGTGGGATGTGGAAGGAGGAGGAGGATGGGGGTCGGGTGTGGATTACCTTCCTGGATAGGCGAGGCCGAGCAGCGTGAAGGAGGGTCGCCGGCAAGGAGGAGGCGGCGCTGCAAGCAAGGAGTAAAGGTTTCAACTTGGAAAGGAAGACGAAAAGGGGGGAATGTGGCCTTTGGTAAGGGGGAGGGGGTGGGGAGGTAGATATTTCCGCGGAAGCCGAAAATTTGGAATCGCTTCAGCCAAAAAACTGGCGCGCAAAGTGTCATCAGACACGGTCGCTTATTCAGACACGGTCCAAAGTTATTTTGTGCTGCATCTCACATGGTTGGTTATAGTAAACTGTGTGGGATCTACTTGATTTTTCGTCTTGATTTGAATTACATAATGGGGTCACAGCGGCCATGGACGGTGTTGGAATTGCTAGACCTTTTATCTGCAGTGATCATAAAAGAATTGGAATTATTCAGGGTTCGTTTGGACATTTTTATGCATTAAGCGAGTTTTCAATGCATTTATGTACATAATTCAAATTTGAACTACATGCACATGCTCCAGTGCATATAAATTGGTTGAAAAATCAAATCTTTGCCCTTGGGTGCATGCTTAGGTCCCATGCAAGAAATGGGAATGAATGTCAAACACCCTGCCACCGTCACTCGGCCGCAAACATTGAGATACCTGGTTTTTAAATTCTAGTAAATCCAAAACTCGTCTGAAATTCATGAAACTTGGCACGCTATCATGGAGCGGCATCAACATGGCGTGGTAAAGTTTTTGTCCCATTTGGGGCAGGTTTGGGTATATGCTTCTCACAAACCAGAGCTTCTCACAACAAGCATGATGGTTTCGGTAGGGAACGCCCCAACTTTGGGGACGAAACGATATCCATTGCCTCTAATTGCTTTCAAATTTTTTCTCGTGTCAACATAGAACAATAGGAGTGTTGTGTTATTTTTTGTGATTTTCGGGGTTTGTTTGGACATTTTTATGCATTAAGTGAGTTTTCAATGCATTTATGTGCATAATTCAAATTTGAACTACATGCACATGCTCCGGTGAATATAAATTGGTTAAAAAATCAAATCTTTAGTCCTTGGGTGCATGCTTACACTACTGCAGGATGATGCTAACGCGACACTATGATCAGAGACCCTTCCAGAAACTGTGTGCGATGCCATAATCACAAATGGTGCTGTATGAAAACCGTCAGAAATGTGTAAAACGTTTGTGATGACGGATGCATCAAACACGGTTCAGGTTTTAGTTGCGTGTGCGATGAAGGGCATACGGTTCAGTTCAATGAACTGTTTGGGATGAGGAGGAACAAAAGAAACGGGCAGCCAGATGGAGGCGTGTGCGATACACAACATACGGTTCACTCGGATGAACTGTTTGTGATTAGGCAACACAAAAGAAACGGTCAGCCAGATCAAAGGTGTGTGCGATATACGCATGCGGTTCACTCGGATGAACTGTTTGCGTTGAGACATGAGAACAGAAACGGTTCAACTTAACAAGATGTGTGTGATACGCGGCAAACAGGTTTGTAATCAGAAATGTGTCTGAAGACCGATAAGAACACAGACGGTTGCTGCTAATAAGACGTGTGTGTTGTGAGATGGGATTGCATATAGAACAACAACATATATATACACACACACACTTATAAGGACATGCTTGCATAACCAATTTAAACATCCACTTACATAGGTGGCTACTACAACCATGGCATTTGCACACACCAAAGTAAACTATTACATGCATAATTACATAGGTGGCTACTACACCCATGACATTTCCACACACACCAATAAAGTAAACTATATATTACATGCATGATTAACTAGCATAAACGATCATCTGATCATCATCTACTTCTTGTGACGCTTGCTCTTCTTGTGGCTCGATCCGGGCTCGTCGATTTGGGTAACGAGGCACTTCCTCATGTCAACGATCCGCCTGTGCATCTCGTAGCATGTGTACAAACTCTTGGCCGCGATCCTGAGGTGAGGTTCATCCAGTTGCCGCATCTAGGCCTTGTGCCAGGATACGGGACTTGTTCTCTGGGCATCCTCCTTCATCTTTTCATAGTAGGGGTTGATGATGGCCGAGGCGAGTTCGACCAGGGAGAACTGCTTTGTGCTGCCCCAGACCCTGTAGTGGTCATGGATTTTGACAAGGTTCTTGCAGGCCAAGCCCGTAACATTGAGCGCTTTTACATTGTCTTTGGTATCCATCGTGGCGAACTTGTAGTCGGTGCTGTTGACAAACCTTTTGAAACGGTCGCAAGGCTCTGTGGCCATGTAGTAGTGGTAGATGAGGACATGATGGCGCACGCACAACTGGGTGACGGCAACCTTCTGATCTATGCCGGGACGACCGGCGGTGTACTGGAGGTCGATCCCGACCACCTGGTACTTGTCTCCAGCAAGCAACTGCTCAACGCTGTTGATGTAGTCGTCCACCATGGCCGAGTCGATGGTGTACACCACCGAGAGATCCGTCTCCCTCGCGTGGGTCTCCACTCTATGCTCGCCGAACTCCATTGGAGCACCGCCGGACATCCCCTCTCTATGTGTCGTCGTGGGTGCGCTTGTTGTGTTGTGGGGCGCGATCGAAAGGTTGAAGAGACTAAGGTTATAATGGCCGGGGAATTAAAGGGGAAGCCGGACGACTAGGAATATCGGTAGGCCCTAATGGTAGCTCTAATTTGCAGCGTGTAACTCCAGCGTGCCGCACGAAACTGCATCGCGTGGCAATGCGCGCGGCGCAACCGCATGCATATGGGGCCCCCGACGTGATTGTGTGCACGCCCAACTGCTGGCAGAGCACGCGCGAAGGGACGCGAGCAGAGCGCTGCACGGTCGCCTCAAGGAAAAGTTGTCCACAAGCCGAGCGCGCCGACGGACGCGAGCAGAGCGCGCCAACGGACGCGACAGAGCGCGTCGCGGCGCCTAACGGTGAGCACAGCGCACTGCGGCGCCTAATGGCGAGCAGAGATGGCCGAGGGACGCGAGCAGAGGACGGCACAGTGATACATGGCAAATAAGACGAATTGTGCGAGCGATGTCGGAGACATCAAGCACGAATCATATTAGAGTTGCGTGTGCGATACGTGGCAGACAGTTGATCCATCAGAGCTGTTTGTGATGGAATAAGCCGTGTGTGTTGCGGGCAAACGCCTGCTTGTGTATAACCTTAAATTTAACCCAAAAAGTGTTAATGCATGTTACAAAAATTGTATAGCTGGAAACTAAGTTCAAATACGACTCCAACGATATAATCTATGGCGATATGCATTCGTATTTTATTAGTTAAATCCTACTTATAAACCAGGACGGGGTATAGTAGGTAATTAAATCGCAAACGTTTTTTATTAAATGTATGTGTACGTGTCCTCTCGTCCTCCTCTCGCACGTCTTGTCACCCCGCTGCCGCAGACGGCTTACAGCGCAAGCTTGCGCAGCATGCGGGGGCGTTCTTTTAGCCAAACGGTGGCGCCAATGAATCGTCGGTGAGCCCGTTCCCGCACAAGCTTCCCGCCCGACTCGGTGAAATCCCCCAAAATCCCAATGCTTACCGGCCTGCTATAAAAACCCTCACGACCGGCGAGTCCTACGTCGCATTTTCCCCTCCCTCCCTATAGCTTATCTCGTCTGCTTCTCCCATAATGGCACCGGTCCATCATCGTCGCTCAGCCACTCCACCGTCATTAGAGGATAGCTCCAGCTGGGAGGCTACACCGCGGCGGCGGCCCAGTCCCTGGCATAGTGTAGTGCGCGTGGCGTCCCTGTTAGTTGTGCGCGGAACACCCACCACACGCTCCGCCGCCGCTGCCCGTCGGCAGCTTTTGCCAGCCGCCGTTGCCGCCACACCACCGTCGAAAGCCAGGGCCATCTCCCACTCCGCCGTCGCGGCCCAAAGGCGGGAGGTGGCCGTCGTGGCCGCCACCCCACTGCCGGCCACCGTGGCCATCACCCGCTCCGCCACCGCGGCGCGAAGGAGGGAGGTGGTGGTCGTGGCTGCCACCCTATCGTCGGCCACCGTGGCCGCCAGCCCACCGTCGAACACCGGGATCATCACCCGCTCCACCACCGCCACCCGAAGGAGGGAGGCGGAGGTGGAGGACCACACGTGCGTCAGTGACCTTGCGCGCTACATCGAGTTCCTGCAGGAGGAGGAGGAGCACCTCGTCGAGCACGCAAAGAGCCTTACCGCAGCCATGGCCACAGCACACGCTGACGCAGAGGCGAGGAATCAGGAGATCTACGAGCAGTCCGGTGATAACCCACAAGTATAGGGGATCAATTGTAGCCTCTTTCGATAAGTAAGAGTGTCGAACCCAACGAGGAGCTAAAGGTAGAACAAATATTCTCTCAAGTTCTATCGACCACCGATACAACTCTACGCACGCTTAACGTTCGCTTTACCTAGAACAAGTATCAAACTGGAAGTACTTTGGAGGTGTTGTTGGGTAGGTTTGCAAGATAATAAAGAGCGCGTAAATAAAAACTAGGGGCTGTTTAGATGAAGACACAACTAAGTTAGTTTTAGTAGAGAGCTTTTTGTCACACAAGAAAGTTATTTGTCCCTAGGCAATCGATAACTAGACCGGTAATCATTATTGCAATTTTATTTGAGGGAGAGGCATAAGCTAACATACTTTCTCTTCTTGGATCATATGCACTTATGATTGGAACTCTAGCAAGCATCCGCAACTACTAAAGATCATTAAGGTAAAACCCAACCATAGCATTAAAGTATCAACTCCTCTTTATCCCATACGCCACAACCCCCTTACTCGGGTTTATGCTTCTATCACTCCAGCAACCCACTATAAGAGAATCATGCACCCTACAGCGGGAATTCCTCACGCTTGCGCGACACGGAGAGCACCATAGGACAGCACCAATAATAAAACATGCAACTCAAACCAATCACGATCATCAATTAACCCATTGGACAAACGGATCTACTCAAACATCATAGGATAGACATACATCATTGGGAAATAATATATAGCATTGAGCACCATGTTTAAGTAGAGATTACAGCGGGTATAAGAGGGGTTACACCGCTGCATAGAGGGGGGAAGAGTTGGTGATGAGGGCGGTGAAGTTGTTGGTGTAGATTGCGATGATGATGATGGCCCCGGCGGCACGCCGGTGCCACCGGAAGCGAGGGGGAGAGAGCCCCCCTTCTTCTTCTTCCTTGACCTTCTCCCTAGATGGGAGAAGGACCTCTGGTCCATGGTCTCCATGGCATGGGAGGGGCGAGAGCCCCTCCGAGATTGGATCTGTCTCTCTGTCTCTCTCTGTTTGTGCGCTCCCGATTCTGCCCTTTCACCGTTTCTTTTATAACCGGAGATCCGTAACTCCGATTGGATTGAAACTTGAACACAATTTTTATCAGGATATTAGCTTTCTTGCGGCGAAAGAAGGGCAACAAACGCCTTACGGGGTGTCCACGAGGTTCAGAGGCGCGCCTTCCCCCTGGGGCGCACCCCTGCCTCGTGGCCCCCTCGGGCATCGTCTCACGTTGATTCCACTTCCCAAAATTCACATTTATTCCAAAAAATCTCCGTCAGTTTTTATCCCGTTTGGACTCCGTTTGATATGGATTTTCTGCGAAACAAAAAACATGCAACAAACAGGAACTGGCACTTGGCACTGTATCAATATGTTAGTCCCAAAAATAGTATAAAAAGTTGCCAAAAGTATATGAAAGTTGTATAATATTGGCATGGAAGCTTGGGGATGCTGATACGTCTCCGTTGTATCTATAATTTTTGATTGTTAATTCCTGCTCGTCCTCGAGTAGGTAAATGATAAAAAAGATAATTTTTGATGTGGAATGCTACCTAGCATAATCTTGATCATGTGATCTAATCATGGCTTGAATATTAAGACACGAGTGATTCAAAGCAATAGTCTATCATTTCACATTAAGACAATAATACTTCAAGCATACTAATAAAGCAATCATCTCTTTTCAAAATAACATGGCCAAAGAAAGTTATCCCTACAAAATCATATAGTCTGGCTATGCTCCATCTTCATCACACAAAATATTCAAATCATGCACAACCCATATGACAAGCCAAGAAATTGTTTCATACTTTTGACGTTCTCAAACCTTTTCAACTTTCACGCAATACATGAGCTTGAGCCATGGACATAGCACTATGGGTGGAATAGAATATGATGATGGACGTTGTGTGGAGAAGACAAAAAAGGAAGAAAGTCTCATATCGACGCGGCTAATCAATGGGCTATGGAGATGCCCATCAATTGATGTCAATGCGAGGAGTAGGGATTGCCATGCAACGGATGCACTAAGAGCTATAAGTGTATGAAAGCTCAAACTGAAACTAAGTGGGTGTGCATCCAACTTGCTTGCTCATGAAGACCTCGGGCATTTGAGGAAGCCCATCATCGGAATATACAAGCCAAGTTCTATAATGAAAATTCCCACTAGTATATGAAAGTGATAACTCAAGAGACTCTCTATATGAAGAACATAGTGCTACCTTGAAGCACAAGTGTGGTAAAAGGATAGTAACATTGTCCCTTCTCTCTTTTTTTCTCTCCTTTTTTGTTTTTTTCTTTTTTTTTCTTTTTTTGGTGGGCTTCTTTGGCCTCTTCTTTTTTATTTGGGCTTCTTTGGACTCTTTTATTTTGATAACCTCACCTGGGACAATGTTCTAATATTAATGATCATCACACTTTTATTTACTTACAACTCAATATTAAAACTCGATACTAGAACAAAGATATGACTCTATATGAATGCCTCCGGCGGTGTACCGGGATGTGCAATGATCTAGCGTAGCAATGACATCAAAAAACGGACAAGCCATGAAAACATCATGCTAGCTATCTTACGATCATGCAAAGCAATATGACAATAAATGCTCAAGTCATGTATATGACGATGATGGAAGTTGCATGGCAATATATCTCGGAATGGCTATGGAAATGCCATGATAGGTAGGTATGGTGGCTGTTTTGAGGAAGATATAAGGAGGCTTATGTGTGACAGAGCATATCATATCACGGGGTTTGGATGCACCGGCGAAGTTTGCACCAACTCTCGAGGTGAGAAAGGGCAATGCACGGTACCGAAGAGGCTAGCAATGATGGAAGGGTGAGAGTGCATATAATCCATGGACTCAACATTAGTCATAAAGAACTCACATACTTATTGCAAAAACCTATTAGTTATTGAAACAAAGTACTACGCGCATGCTCCTAGGGGGATAGATTGGTAGGAAAAGACCATCACTCGTCCCCGACCCCCACTCATAAGGAAGACAATCAATAAATACCTCACGCTCCAACTTCGTTATATAACGGTTTACCATACGTGCATGCTACGGGAATCACAAACTTCAACACAAGTATTTCTACAATCCACAACTACCCACTAGCATGACTCTAATATCACCATCTTTATATCGCAATACTATTGCAAGGAATCAAACATATCATATTTAGTGATCTACAAGTTTTATGTAGGATTTTATGACTAACCATGTGAATGACCAAATCCTGTCAACTCTCTAAATAGATATAAGTGAAGCAAGAGAGTTTAATTCTTTCTACAAAAGATATGCCCACGCTCTAACAAATATAAGTGAAGCAAAAGAGCATTCTACAAATGGCGGTTTTCTATGTGAAGAGAAACAGGCAATCCAAACTTCAAATGATATAAGTGAAGCACATGAAGCATTCTATAAAGCCATACTCAAAAGATATAAGTGAAGTGCAATGAGCATTCTATAAATCAACCAAGGACTATCTCATACCAGCATGGTGCATAAAAGAAAAGTGAAAACTAAATGCAAAAGACGCTCCAAGATTTGCACATATCGCATGAACGAAATGATTCCGAAAACATACCGATACTTGTTGAAGAAAGATGGGATGCCTTCCGGGGCATCCCCAAGCTTAGACGCTTGAGTCTTCCTGAATATTTACTTGGGGTGCCTTGAGCATCCCCAAGCTTGAGCTCTTGCCTCTCCTCCTTCTACTCACATCGAGACCTCCTCGATCTTCGAACACTTCATCCACACAAAACTCAACAGAAAACTCGGTAAGATCCGTTAGTATAATAAAGCAAATCACTACTCTAAGTACTGTTGCAAACCAATTCATATTTTTTTTCCATTGTAGCTACTGTAATATAACTTTTCCATGGCTTAATCCACTGATAGAAATCAATAGTTTCATCAAAACAAGCAAACTATGCATCAAAAACAGAATCTGTCTTAAACAGGACAGTCTGTAGTAATCTGAACATTCACTATACTTCTGATACTCCAACAATTCTTCCAAAATTACAAAAAATAAAACATTTGTATAGAAAGACAGTTCAAAACGTTTCAGAACCATTTGACGTTCCAGCAAAAAATGTAAAATCGCGCACTAGAGCCAAAGTTTCTGTCCTGCACCGCATGAACCAACAAGCATTGTAAACATCCTAAAGGCAAACCTTGGAACATTATTTTTATAATACAATGTAATTGTACAAGGGGATAATTATTTTTTTTGAAAATTTGCTGTAATCAAGATTCACAAAGTTTCCATGAGCATGAACAAAGTTCAAGGCTAGCTCCCACTTTAACAATGCTCGTCTTTCTCACTTTCACTTTCCTTTTTTGAAAAAGTTTTAGGTTCCCCTCTTTTTTTTTTGTTTTTAAACTTTATAAAAGCAGACAACAGAAATAAATGACTCTCTAAAACTTCCGGGTTGTCTCCTTGGCAACGCTTTCTTTAAAGCCATTAAGCTAGGCATGTAGTGCTCAAGTAATGGATCCACCCGGATCCTAAGGTATATCAAAGCCAATTTTAATTAACAATGATTTAGCATTTAGTAGTGAGCACAAAGAAACATATATCAAGCAATGACAAAGTCTAACTCTCTTCCTATGCATTGGCATGTCATAAAGGAACAATTCATGCACACATAGTAAAGGCCAATGCATAGTATAAACAGTTTCTTGCAATTTTTTCGTGTTGGAAACATAAAGAGGCGGATATGTAGTTCCTCTCTCATAATAATTGCAAGTAGGAGTAGTAAGCACATGCATATTATATCTATCAAAATCATCATGTGTAGCGGTGAAAGGCAACCCATCAATATAATTCTTAATAAGCGCAAACTTCTCCGATATAGTGTAGTCGGGAGAATTCAAAAAGATAATAGGACTATCGTGCGTGGGTGCAATAACAACAATTTCATGTTTAAAATAAGGAACTATAGCAAGTTCATATCCATAAGCATAATTCATATTGGCATCTTGACCACAAGCATAGCAAGCATAATTAAAAAGGGATATTTCAAGAGAATCAACGGGATCATAACAATCATCATAGCATTCATCCTTTGGTTAGCACGATGGGACATTAAATAATGTATGAGTTGGAGAGTTACTCTCATTAGAAGGTGGGCACGGGTAGCTAATCCGCTCTTCCTCCTTTTGTTCTTCGCTCTCCTCATCATCTTTTTCATCCAATGAGCTCTAAGTTTCATCAATTCCTTCTTCCATAGACTCCTACAAAATATTAGTCTCTTCTTGGACAGCGGAGACTCTCTCAATAAATTCATCGATATCGGAATTGAATTCATAATTCTCATAGCAATATTTAAGTATAGCAAAATTTTCAGGTCTGTAAACAGCATCATCAAGATTTTCACACTCCTTAAACAAAGATTCAATTTCATAAGCACCCATAAAAGCAACAAATTCTTCTATTCGTTCCACATCATAGTAATCATATATACCTCTAGCATAAGTATCCAAGGTTTCATTATCATTAAATTTGCATGAAAATGGAAGGTGTGGAGCCTTCATCCAAGAGCAACAAGTATAATCATATCTCAAGCATAGTTCCCGAGCATACCAATGCAACATATGAATTTGATCCCATAATAGTTTCCCTTTTTGAGTCAAGCAATAATCCCTAAAGTATTCACGTTGATCCAACGTGTCTCCCATTACATAATTGAATGGGGTTTTCTCAGGATTATCAAAGTAGTACATAATATTTTTCACATAACCAGCATCGTGGGTTTTAGGAGGTTCCCCATCTCCATTAGTAGCAAGTACACCTAATTTTCTTGGTATTTCGTGTTCCATATCCATAACTAAAGATAGAGAACAACTAACAAAAGCAAATAAAAATTACTTAGTGATAAAGCAAACAAGCACACACGAGAATATTCACCCCATGCTATGACTCCCTGGCAACGGCGCCAGAGAAAGGTCTTGATAACCCACAAGTATAGGGGATCAATTGTAGCCTCTTTCGATAAGTAAGAGTGTCGAACCCAACGAGGAGCTAAAGGTAGAACAAATATTCTCTCAAGTTCTATCGACCACCGATACAACTCTACGCACGCTCAACGTTCGCTTTACCTAGAACAAGTATGAAACTAGAAGTACTTTGGAGGTGTTGTTGGATAGGTTTGCAAGATAATAAAGAGCGCGTAAATAAAAACTAGGGGCTGTTTAGATGAAGACACAACTAAGTTAGTTTTAGTAGAGAGCTTTTTGTCACACAAGAAAGTTATTTGTCCCTAGGCAATCGATAACTAGACCAGTAATCATTATTGCAATTTTATTTGAGGGAGAGGCATAAGCTAACATACTTTCTCTTCTGGGATCATATGCACTTATGATTGGAACTCTAGCAAGCATCTGCAAGTACTAAAGATCATTAAGGTAAAACCCAACCATAGCATTAAAGTATCAAGTCCTCTTTATCCCATACGCCACAACCCCCTTACTCGGGTTTATGCTTCTGTCACTCAAGCAACCCCCTATAAGCGAATCATGGACGTATTGCAACACCCTACAACGGGAATCCCTCATGCTTGCGCGACATGGAGAGCACCATAGGACAGCACCAATAATAAAACATGCAACACAAACCAATCACGATCATCAATTAACCCATAGGACAAAACGGATCTACTCAAACATCATAGGATAGCCATACATCATTGGGAAATAATATATAGCGTTGAGCACCATGTTTAAGTAGAGATTACAGCAGGTATAAGAGGGGTTACACCGCTGCATAGAGGGTGGAAGATTTGGTGATGAGGGCGGTGAAGTTGTTGGTGTAGATTGCAGTGATGATGATGGCCCCGGCGGCAACTCCGGTGCCACCGGAAGCGAGGGGGAGAAAGCCCCCTCCTCCTTCTTCTTCCTTGACCTTCTCCCTAGATGGGAGAAGGGTTTCCCCTCTGGTCCATGGTGTCCATGGCATGGGAGGGGTGAGAGCCCCTCCGAGATTGGATCTGTCTCTCTGTCTCTCTCTGTTTCTGCGCTCCCGATTCTGCCCTTTCGCCGTTTCTTTTATAACCGGAGATCCGTAATTCCGATTGGCTTGAAATTTGAACATGATTTTTATCCGGATATTAGCTTTCTTGCGGCGAAAGAAGGGCAACAACCACCTTACAGGGTGTCCACGAGGGTCAGGGACGCGCCTACCCCCCTCGGGCGCACCCCTGCCTCGTGCCCCCCTCGGGCATCGTCTCGCGTTGATTCCACTTCCCAAAATTCACATTTATTCCAAAAAAATCTCCGTTAGTTTTTATCCCGTTTGGACTCCGTTTGATATGGATTTTCTGCGAAACAAAAAACATGCAACAAACAGGAACTGGCACTGGGCACTGGATCAATATGTTAGTCCCAAAAATAGTATTAAAAGTTGCCAAAAGTATATGAAAGTTGTATAATATTGGCATGGAACAATCAAAAATTATAGATACGACGGAGATGTATCATCTGGCCACTTCAAGAGGGATCGTCTGGAGCAGTTGTGGGCGTTCGAGCTGGCGAGCTTCGCTGAACGTGCAAAAGAGGCAGGCACCATATTGCATTTCCCCGGCTCATTGGTAGGCTCCTCCTCCTCCTCCTCCTCCTCCTCCTCTGCCTCTCACTGAGCGCGCTCGGCAGAGGAGAGGCTGCCGGAAGTAGCACAAAGCCCCTCCGTGGTAGTAGTAGTATTTAGGGGCTATTTTGTTCAGTTCATCTGACTATAGATGTGTGGTCGAACTGTACAACGTACTTAAAATTAGCTAGTATATATAGTTGAACTAGCTATTTCAGTACGTGGTTGGCAACAATTGGGGAGAAGTTTGGTCGCTTCAGCTGTCGAGTTGAACTGTTTGTATAAATTAAGAACGACTGGTTAATCTATGAATGATATCTATGCTTAATTACTGAATTTTAGCTGCAAAAATTACATAGTGCTAATGATTTCTAGCTGCATATTTTGACAAATCGCAGTGTTACAAGGATTGACAAATGGCAACGTTACTAGATCAACAAATGTAAATCTTTCCAGTTTCACAAATGGCAACATACCCAATATGACAGATGCAAATCTTACCAAATTGTTTGTATGTGGTTGCACACGGGTCATCCAGAACAACCATTTGCGTTGAAGGGATGCACAAATCCTGCGCTGCTCTCACTTTGCATACGTGTTTTCTATCGAAATCGTTTGCGATCAAGAGCTGCAGAAATCTCATTTTGTCAAGGTCAAGCAGTTGTCCGCAGGCACCTCCTACAGCCATTGAAACCAAGACATGTGGCGTCACGTGAATGGTTAACAGAATTTTGGATTTACTAGAATTTCAAAACCAGGCATCTCAATGTTTTGCCGTAATCAACGATGCCCTGGTGTTTGAAATTCATGCCCATTTCTTGCATGGGACCTAGGCATGCACCCAAGGACACATATTTGACTTTTCAACCAATTTACATGGACTGGAGCATGTGCATGTAGTTCAAATTTGAATTATGCACATAAATGCATTGAAAACTTAGTTAATGCATAAAAATGTCCAAACGACCCGCGAAAAATCACAAAAATTCACACAACACTCCAGTTATTCTATGTTCACACGAGAAAAAAAATTAAAAGCAATAAGAGGCAATGGATATCGTTTCGTCCCCAAAGGTGGGACGATCCCTACCGAAAACCATCATGCTTGTTGTGAGAAGCTCCGGTTTGTGAGAAGCTCTGGTTTGTGAGAAGCTCCGGTTTGTGAGAAGCATATACCCAAACTTCCCCCAAATGGGACAAAATTTGTACCACGGCATGTTGATGCCGCTCCATGATAGCATGCCAAGTTTCATGAATTTCAGACGAGTTTTGGATTTACTAGAATTTAAAAACCAGGCATCTCAATGTTTTGTCGGCAATCAACGGTGTCCTGGTGTTCAAAATTCATTCCCATTTCTTGCATGGGACCTAAGCATGCACCCAAGGACACATATTTGATTTTTCAACCAATTTATATGCACTGGAGCATGTGCATGTAGTTCAAATTTGAATTATGCACATAAATGCATTGAAAACTCAGTTAATGCATAAAAATGTCCAAACGAACCCCGAAAAATCACAAAAATTCACACAACACTCCAGTTGTTCTATGTTGACACGAGAAAAAAATTTGGAAGCAATAAGAGGCAATGGATATCGTTTCGTCCCTAAAGGTGGGACGTTCCCTACCGAAAACCATCATGATTGTTGTGGGAAGCTCCAGTTTGTGAGCAGCATATACCCAAACCTGCCCCAAATGGGACAAAATTTGTTCCACGGCATGTTGACGCCGCTCCATGATAGCATGTAAAGTTTCATGAATTTCAGACAAGTTTTGGATTTACTAGAATTTAAAAACCAGACATCTCAATGTTTTGCCGCCAATCAACGGTGCCCTGGTGTCCAAAATTCATTCCCATTTCTTGCATGGGACCTAAGCATGCACCCAAGGACACATATTTGATTTTTCAACCAATTTATATGCACTGGAGCATGTGCCTATAGTTCAAATTTGAATTATGCACATAAATGCATTGAAAACTCAGTTAATGCATAAAAATGTCCAAAGGAACCCCGAAAAATCACAAAAATTCACACAACACTCCTGTTGTTCTATGTTGACATGAGAAAAATATTTGGAAGCAATAAGAGGCAATGGATATCGTTTCGTCCCCAATGGTGGGACGTTCCCTACCGAAAACCATCATGCTTATTGTGAGAAGCACCGGTTTGTGAGAAGCATATACCCAAACCTGCCCCAAATGGGACAAAATTTGTACCACGACATGTTGATGCCGCTCCATGATAGCATGTCAAGTTTCATGAATATCAGACGAGTTTTGGATTTACTAGAATTTAAAAACCAGGCATCTCAATGTTTTGCCGGCAATCAACGGTGCGCTGGTGTTCAAAATTCATTCCCATTTCTTGCATGGGACCTAAGAATGCACCCAAGGACACATATTTGATTTTTCAACCAATTTATATGCACTGGAGCATGTGCATGTAGTTCAAATTTGAATTATGCATATAAATGCATTGAAAACTCAGTTAATGCATAAAAATGTCCAAAGGAACCCCGAAAAATCACAAAAATTCACACAACATTCCTATTGTTTTATGTTGACACAAGAAAAAAATTTGGAAGCAATAAGAGTCAATGGATATCGTTTCGTCCCCAAAGGTGGGACGTTCCCTACCGAAAACCATCATGCTTGTTGTGAGAAGCTCCGGTTTGTGAGAAGCATATACCCAAACCTGCCCCAAATGGGACAAAATTTGTACCACGATATGTTGATGCCGCTCCATGATAGCAGGCCAAGTTTCATGAATCTCAGACGAGTTTTTGATTTACTAGAATTTAAAAACTAGACATCTCAATGTTTTGCTGGTAATCAACGGTGCCCGGGTGTTCAAAATTCATTCCCATTTCTTGCATGGGACCTAAGCATGCACCCTAAGACACAGATTTGATTTTTCAACCAATTTATATGCACTTGAGCATGTGCATGTAGTTCAAATTTGAATTATGCACATAAATGCATTGAAAACTCAGTTAATGCATAAAAATGTCCAAACGAACCCCGAAAAATCACAAAAATTCACACAACACTCCAGTTGTTCTATGTTGACAAAAAAATTGAAAGCAATAAGAGGCAATGGATATCATTTCGTCCCCAAAGGTGGGACGTTCCCTACTAAGAACCATCATGCTTGTTGTGAGAAGCTCCGGTTTGTGAGAAGCATATACCCAAACCTGCCCCAAATGGGACAAATTACCGCGGCATGTTGATGCCGCTCCATGATATCATGCCAAGTTCCATGAATATCAGACGAGTTTTGGATTTACTAGAATTAAAAAACCAGGCATCTCAATGTTTGCGGCCGAGTGACGGTGGCAGGGTGTTTGAAATTCATTCCCGTTTCTTGCATGGGACCTAAGCGTGCAACCAAGGACACATATTTGATTTTTTTTTAATAAGTTTATATGCACTAGAGCATGTGCATGTAGTTCAAATTTGAATTATGCGTATAAAATGCCTGGAAAACCCAGTTAATGTATGAAAATGTACAAACGAACCCTGAATAATTCCAATTTTTTTGACGACACACCTATAGTTGCGTGTTAACTGCAGATACAAGTTCTAACAATTCAAACACAGTCCTTTGTAGCTGTGACCCCATTACGTAATTCAAATGATCAAGACGATAAATCAAGTAGATCACACACAGTTTATTATCACCAACCGTGTGAGATGCAGCACAAAATATCTTGAAGCATCGTTGGTGTATAGTACGCCCATGCCTTACGAGAGAAGGTGCATCGGCTACAGTCCACAGCCGGGATGTCAAGCACACTAGGTAGCTCACTCCCCAAATATCATTTCACTGTTCATTCATCACCGGTGAAAGATGGGGACGTGGACCCACGTCATGAGGGCAACTTCGGCGGCCCACTCCGGGGAAATCGCGGCCGCAGCCGCCAGGCGCGTGCTAACAAGCTTCGTGAGGGCGACCGTAGTTTGTGTCCGGGCGGCCAAGGCAGCCCAAACGGCCGCTGTTGCTTCTCACGTGGCGGCAGCAGCATCTGCCTCGGGGATAGCAATTGGCGAGAGAGGCACAACAGCTGTCCGTTCCGCAGCGGCGGCCTAAGCCCTGCTGGAGGCTGCCCGCTACCATGTTGAGGCTGTCCACACCCAGGTCGTGGCGGTCACCGCACAAATCGAACAAAGCTTCTCCGACAACGGTCAGCAACCCATGGCCGAAGAGCTGGCAATCGCCGAGAGAGTTCGACCAGCCGCCCGTTCCTGCGCGGGATACCTTGCCATGACGGAGCCCGCTAGAGCCCACATGGCGTCCGCCCACGCCCAGCTCGTGGCGGCCTTTTCCAAAGATATGGCGGACGCAGATGGCGAGATGCTTGCCGAGTATGGTGCAATTGATGCCATGGAGCCCCTTCCCCAGGAGACCGTCGGGCGCGAGCTGGAGATGGAGGCGGCGGCGGAGATCGACGAGCACCAGCCGTAGTAGTACTCTTTGTTTTGTTTAATTAAGAGCGTCGGTCTTTAATTTGTTAGAGTAATGTTTAGGTCAGCTAGCTCTGTTTAATTGCTGAACTTGCTCGATTAAGAAGTTAGTCTCCTTTGTGTACCCAAATTATGCAATGACGTGGATGACCACTGTAAGCAGGGAAATTCGAACCAAAATTTTTGACGTTCAAACTCAACACACACGGGTTAAGCTATCTGAATCATTTGTGATGTTCACATATCGTACACAGTTTTGAATAAGGGACCATGTCTGATGACACTTTGCGCGCCAGTTTTTTGGCTGAAGCGATTCCAAATTTTCGGCTTCCGCAGAAATATCTACCTCCCCGCCCCCTCCCCCTTACCAAAAGCCACATTTCCCCTCTTTCCACATTCCTTTCCAAATTGAAACCTTCACTCCTTGCTTGCAGCGCCGCGCCTCCTCGCCGACGACCTTCCTTCACGCTCCTCGGCCTCGCCTATCCAGGCAGGTAATCCACACCCGACCCCCATCCTCCTCCTCCTTCCACATCCCACATGCCCCTACCGCTGGCGCGAGCGCGACACCTTCCACCCAAATCACCGACCCCTCCACCAAATAAGCGCTGGCCTAAGCCATGGTGCACGCAGTATAGCCAGGACCTCAAGGAGCATTTGGCAGCGGAGAAGCAAATCGCGGCCACACGCGCTGATGAGGTCGTGATGGCTGCCATTCATGCCGACCCCCAGATCTTGAAGGAGCACCTTATTTGCTAACTATGCTAGTTAAGCATGCTTGGTTTACCTGTTGCGTGTGCTGCTCCTGGCTTTCCTTCACAAATTCTAGTGAATTGTGCTATCTAATTTTACCATGCAATCTGTTGCTCTAGTGTATATGTTCTATATGTCGTGCAGTGTGGTGCTCACTTATTAACTGTTTTGTTAATTAGTTGTTGTCTTCAGTTAACTGTTGGTTCAATTATGCAAATGTGATGTCAGGCTGCAATTTTGTATTGTCTTCCATGTGAGAAATAAATCGAATTTATCTTTACAAAATTGTGGGTGCATTCTGTTATTGTATACCATGTGAGGAATAAATTGTATTTGGCTTTAGTAAATACATGAGAAACAAATACAATTGCTACAATTGGCTGTAGTTAACTGTTTGGTTAACTATCTCATCTTCTATTAGGAGTATGTTATATTGTGCAATGTGGTGCTCAGTTAATGTTTGGTTCATTTGTTGTGGTGTTTAGTTAACTGCTTGGTTCAATGTTATATTGTGCAATGTGGTGCTCAGTTAATGTTTGGTTCATTTGTTGTGGTGTTTAGTTAACTGCTTGGTTCAGTTCTGCAATGCGATGTCCAATTGTCCTGGGTAGAATTTTGTATTGTTGTGCATGTGAGGAATAAATCGAATTTGTCTGCACTTAATACATGAGAAACATATACAAGTGCTATATTTCCTAGTTCTTAATCATGCTTGGTTTGGGTAAATGGGTTTTCCCTGTGGCTTGAATTAATCTGATGAATCTGCAATGTGATTATTTTTCATCAACATATTTTACTGATAGCATGCGAACCCTTACTTAACCTGATGACTAACTACCTTATATGTGTTGCAGGGAAACAATGGGAAGCCGTAAGGTTTACAATCGAGGTTAGCATGTGCATGGTCCGTTGTCTAATAGCACATTATTGTGCAATTGCAGGAACCATTCTAATATTTTGGTTTTTAACAATTTGGTCTTGCACATGTAGGTCCTGCTGTCAGAGGTTTTGACGCACTGTTCGACCCTTTTTGCATATGGGAAATGAGTTGTCCATGAATATCAGTCAAGTCAAGAAACTCAGAAAGATTGTTAGGATAAAGAAATTAGTGACAAAAAAAACAAGATCTTTGTCTTCACAATGAAGAAGACACCAGTTCACTACAGGATGGTACTAACTATTATACCTTGCCTTTTTAATTCCTTTGCCCCATTTCCAGTATAGAGAAGACATTTATGCACATCCTTGTTTTCAGGCCTTTCCAAAGCAGTTCACTGATGATTACCTCTCAAACCACCTGTATGGTCAGGAGGCGAGGAAGGTATTCATACAACACCCACGGTTCAATATTGAAGTGTTCCTGAAGAGGACGAAGGATGTACGGTCAATCATCCACAGGCACTGGCCTAAAGTTACAAAGACCTTCAACATCAATGAAGGCTCAATCTTCGCCTTCTGCTTCAGCAGTTTTCCAGATGAGATACATCTGTCTATGTACCGTCTATGATGCTAATTTTGAAAGGTTATAGATGTTGCATGTGAAACTTGGTCCTGGTGTAGTTGTGTAATGGGGTAGCTGAGTGCTAAGCTATATGATGTTGTACTCTGATGTATTTCAATTATGAAAATGAAATATATTGTGTGCTTAATATGAACTGTCAATTAGATTAATAAACGGATTATGAATAATCGGATAATTAGCCTGCTAGTGGCGAATGAGTGTGCTAATTGGGTTTTGCTATTGCAAACGGTTGTTGAAAAAAATACCGTGGGCGATGACCACAGGCAACGCACACAGTTTCTAGGAATAAACCGTGTTGGATCAATGAACAATCACACATGACTCTCTCTTGAAAACTGTTTGCGTTAGGCCACCTTGCGCAAACATTTACGACATGAAAGCTGTGTGTGATGGACAGCCTTTGCCACATAGTTTCTTCCACGGACCGTGTGTGATATATTCAATAACGCAAGCGATTTAACGGGAAAAATTGTGTGTGATGTACCTATGAACGGAAACGTTTTCCTTCGAGCGACTGTGTGGGATGTACATACGAACAGAAACGTTTAGCGGGGACTGACTGTGTGGGATGTACTTGCGACCGGAAACAATTTCGCCGTATAATTGTATTTTTTAGCTCTACTGTATGTATTTCCATATTTGAGCGCTCGCCGGTCTCACACGACCTCATTTTACCGAACGTGTGTCGCAGGAGGGCATATCCCCAACGGTTTCTGGGTCATGTGGGAAGGACCCCCCTATCGCCCACACTCACTTGGAGACGGTTCCAAATGCCGTCGCGGAAAGGGGTTTTAAACCGTTTGTTTAGGAGCTCGCTGTACTAGTGTTAGGTCTTATGCAAGAAATGGGAATGAATGTCAAGCACCGTGCCACCATCACTCGGCCGCAAACATTGAGATACCTGGTTTTCAAATTGTAGTAAATCCAAAACTCATCTGAAATTCATCAAACTTGGCATGCTATCATGGAGCGGTATCAACATGCTGTGGTAAAGTTTTTATCCCATTTGGGGCAGGTTTGGGTATATGCTTCTCACAAACCAGAGCTTCTCACAACAAGCATGATGGTTTCGGTAGGGAACGCCCCAACTTTGGGGGCGAAACGATATCCATTGCCTCTTATTGCTTTCAATTTTTTTCTCGTGTCAACATAGAACAGCAGGAGTGTTGTGTTATTTTTTGTGATTTTTCGGGGTTCGTTTGGACATTTTTATGCATTAAGTGAGTTTTCAATGCATTTATGTGCATAATTCAAATTTCAACTACATGCACATGCTCCAATGCATATAAATTTGTTGAAAAATCAAATCTTTGTCCTTGGGTGCATGCTTAGGTCGCATGCAAGAAATGGGGATGAATGTCAAACACCCTGCCACCATCACACGGCCGCAAACATTGAGATACCTGGTTTTTAAATTCTAGTAAATCCAAAACTCGTCTAAAATTCATGAAACTTGGCATGCTATCATGGAGGGGCATCAACATGCCGTGGTAAAGTTTTTGTCCCATTTGGGGCAGGTTTGGGTATATGATTCTCACAAACCAGAGCTTCTCACAACAAGCATGATGGTTTCAGATAGAACACCCGTATGCAAAGTGAGAGCAGGATTTGTGCATCTCTTGAACACAAACGGTTCTTTTGGATGACCTGTGTGAATCACTAGCGGGGCGGCGCAGTACTATTCGATTTGACACCGGGCGGCGCAGTTCCCGATATGGCTTTAATGTAGACGAAGGAGAGGGTAGCGGTTCTCGAAATGTTGAACGGCCAATGATGCATCCTCCTTCAATTAGCATCGTGTGAATGCATGAGGGAAGTAATGGGAGGACCGGGAAAAGAGGCAGCACGATGTGAATGCAACGCAATTTGCACTCATATAAAGGCGCCATTCCATTCCAATGCATCTACCACATCGTACGCACCTAAGCATTTGCCTAAGCACCTACACTAATAAGCGCAAAAGTGCCCACTCCAGACCCATGGCGGCGATGCGCGCGAGCAGCCGGCGGCTGTGCTAGATGGTCCACGACGCCGGCCTGCGGCATGGCACCGTGGATCGTCTCCATATGGTGTTGGCGACCGGATGGTGGATGGCCGCCATCGACGCCAGCTACGACTCTTAGTTGGACCAGATGATCGTTCGCAGCACCAACAGGTTCACCGTCGTCAAGAAGCTCGCGGATGACATCGCCGTACTCCTCCAGCCCGCACGCCCGAGCTCCTCATTGCCTGCCACCCTAATCGGCCTCCATGGTCGGAACCTCTTTGAAGCACTGGTGGCCCTGCGACTGCTCGCCGACGCCACGAAGAATGTCCGCCTGGAGGTCGCGCTCGCCGCGAGGCACCTCGCCCTGCAAGAAACCGTCGATACACATCCATGTGTACGAACGAATCGTGTACATAGGTATCTACAAGGCCAGTGAGGACGCTACGATGTTGGCCTTCTTCAGCCGGCTGGAAGCCTTGGATGCCTTAGTTGAGAAGCACCTTGACCTCGCCACACAAGCCGCCGCTCCTTAGCCGCCGGTCGGTGGCCCGGCCGGCGCACTGAGTTGAGGAGGAGGAGGTCGTATGTTGATGGATGCTTCTTTCTTCTTGCCTCCTGTAACCACCACTACGATCGCATCATCGTGGCCTTAATTCTTATTTTGCTATTGCATTCTCATTCCAGTCAATACAGACATGTCTGTTCCAGTCTTATTTTGATTGGCTTGAATGAAGGTCTATCCCGTCGTTAGGCGCCGTGGCGCGCTCTGCTCGCGTCCGTCGGCGCGCTCGGCTTGTGGACAGCTTTTCCTTGCGTGTTCAACTGCTATATGCATATATATATATATATATATATATGGTTGCTCATCGTTGAGGCGACCGCGGAGCGCTCTGCTCGCGTCCCTCCGTGCGCCCTCTGCCAATGGTTGGGCGTGCGCACGATCACGTCGGGGCCCCCGTATGCATGCGGTTGCACTGCGCGTGTTGCCACACAATGCAGTTACGTGCGGCACGCTGGAGTTACGCGCTGCAAATTAGAACTGCCATCAGGGCCTGCCAATATTCCTGGCCGCCCGGCTTCCCCTTTAATTCCCGCGGCCATTATAACCTTAGTCTCTTCAACCTTTCGATTGCGCCCCACAACACAACATGCACACCCACGACAACACATAGAGAGGGGATGTCCGGCGGTGCTCCAATGGAGTTCGGCGAGCATAGAGTGGAGACCCACGCGAGGGAGACGGATCTCTCGATGGTGTACACCATCGACCCGGCCGTGGTGGACGACTACATCAACAGTGTTGACCAGTTGCTTGCTGGAGACAAGTACAAGGTGGTCGGCATCGACCTCCAGTACACCGCCAGTCCTCCCGGCATAGATCAGAAGGTTGCCATCGCCCAGTTGTGCATGTGCCATCATGTCCTCATCTACCACTACTGCATGGCCACAGAGCCTTGCGACCGTTTCAACAGGTTTGTCAACAGCACTGACTACAAGTTCGCCACGGTGGATACCACCAACAATGTAAAAGCGCTCAGTGTTACGGGCTTGGCCTGCAAAAACCTTGTCGAAATCCGTGACCACTACACGGTCTGGGGTAGCACGAAGAAGGACTCCCTGGTCGAACCCGCCTCGGCCATCATCGACCCCTACTACGAAAAGATGAAGCAGGATGCCCAGAGAACAAGTCCCGTATCCTGGCACGGGGCCTGGATGCGGCAACTGGATGAACCTCACCTCAGGTTTGCGGCCAAGAGCGTGTACACAAGCTACGAGATGCACAGGCGGATCGTTGACATGAGGAAGTGCCTCGTTACCCAAATCGACGAGCCCGGATCGAGCCACAAGAAGAGCAAGCGTCACAAGAAGTAGATGATGATCAGATGATCGTTTATGCTAGTTAATCATGCATGTAATATATAATTTACTTTATTGGTGTCTGGAAATGTCATGGGTGTAGTAGCCACCTATGTAATTATGCATGTAATAGTTTACTTTGGTGTGTGCAAATGCCATGGTTGTAGTAGCCACCTATGTAAGTGGATGTTTAATTTGGTTATGCAAGCATGTCCTTATAAGTGTGTGTGTGTGTGTGTATAAGGACCCGGTGCCTTCAACTGCCATATTTGAAACAGGGTGTCTGAAATTTCCTCGTCAGTAAACAGAGCACATAGCCTGTCATTATCCGCCTTTATTACCTTGGTCTCCAAAAGCTCAAGGATGATAGATGTAGTAAGGTTGGGATCCGCTGAAAAAATTCCTTTAAAGTACTCATTTGCCAATGATGCCATCATATCAAAATCTGAATGGACCACACGGATTCTATCTGTTAGCTCACAAATTTTATTCTTACGTGCTCGCTACACCGGCTTACTCTGAAAAACCTTATTTCTATTACCTTCCTTCAACCATGTGATTCTAGATCTTTGCATCCACATCATCTCCTCTTGATAAATAAGTTCATTCGTTTTGTCAGTAATCCGACGAATATCCTCACGGTCGACATTCATATTCATAAGCTCCTCGAGATGAGAACGTGATTTGGCCAATTCCCCACATTGACAAACTTTTTATTATTACATACATCAAGAATAGCCATGGTTTTATTAAGAGCTGATTGTAACTTCCCCAAGTTGTCGACTGCACCAACTGAATCCCACGCCTCCTTGATAACATCTGGTAGAGAAGGCGCCCATTCCCAAAAGACCTCATACTGCCGTGCCCTCGGCCCAGCATTACCAAGTTCGGGAACACCTTTAAGTACAAGGGCCACATGATCTGAACAAGAAGAAAGAACATGCGTGACAAAATAAAAGGGAAACAAATTGCGCCATGAGTTTGTTGCTTTAGCTCTGTCTAACCAAAGCCTTACATTAGCAGTACCAGCCCAGTTGTTATCATATGTGAAAGGCACACCGGAGAAGCCTAAATCGACCAACTCACATGTTTCTAAGGTTTCCTTGAATGCCACCATTTGAGATTCCAACCTTGGAGTATCAGAGAGGTGCTCAAAGTCCCATAACGCTTCATTAAAATCACCAATTACTAGCCATGGACGATCATTATTTTGCTTCAAAGCTTTCAGCTTGTTCCACATCAAATAACAGTTCTCTTCCCTCGGGTCACGGTAAACAAAAGTCACTCTCCATTGCTTGGCATTAGCATGTGTCTTTACCAACGCATCAATATAACGACTATCTTTATCCAGAATGTCCACCACACATGACCCATGTGAAAAGAGAGCGAGACCTCCACTCGTGCCATCACTATCCACACCATCAAAACCCTTCAAACTAAGTCGTGATCTAACCCTTCTCATCTTCTCTGATTTTTTTCTTGTCTCACAAAGAAAAACGAACATGGGGGAATGCGGCCTAGCAAACGTCGCAATCTCGCGAACTGTCTGGGAGTTCCCCCCTGGCGGTTCCAACTTATAAGATTCATTGGACCCGGCGGCGTTCCTCGAAGGAACCCGTTGATAGTGTCATGTCCATTGCCTCAATACCAGTCTGATCATGCCTAACTCTCTTCAAATCCTATACTCCATGAGTGCTTGGAAGCACCTCACTACCCAGCTCTGGGGGCAACAAGTGTAGATTTTTTGAGCTCTGTCCCAGTGGAAGATCGGTCAATTTAACACCTGACCCGGCACCCTACCTTTTCCTACTAGGGCCTGATTCCACATCAGAAGGTAAAGTGCTATTCTTGCTTGGATCAACGTCCATGTCTTTGCCAACATCTACACCATCTAACAAAACTATTCGGCGTTCATCATCCCCACATGAGCCACGATTCCCAACCCGAAGCTCTCTGTAAATCAACGCTGAATGCGGGTGAACCCCATCACCATGTTCTGTGTACAAGTGCCCTATCAAACCACAAACACCGCACCAATCTAGCAACCGTTCATACTTGACCTTAAAAATTTGTCGCTTCGAATCTTTAACAATAGACACATGATTCTTCAATTTTTGTGTGACATCCAAAATCACCCTGACCGTGTAGTAGTTGCTCGAGGAATCACGTCCACTATTATCCAACGAGTAGAATATCCCAACCTTTGCAGCCAATGCTTTCACCAATGGTTCAAAACCATCAGGCAAGTCCTGAATACGAACCCATATTCTAAATGTGAATAAATCGATAGATGCCGACTTGGTGAAACCATCGTAAGGAGCCATCAACACAGGGTTGCCACAGAAGGTCCAAGGTTCCCCGTCCATGACCTTGTTCCAATCACCTAAACATGAAAATTGCATCGTGTAGAGACTATCCCCTAATGATATGAACTTACTTCCTATGTCAAATCCCAAGCGTTTCACATGTTTTTGTAAAACCAGAAATCTCCATATTCCTTGTGTTGGAGATATGCCCCAGAGGCAATCATGTATAATGATATTTCCTATGTGTTTATGAATAAGGATAGTCCTTGGACATTATCAATGATGTGTATTAGCAAGTACGTGACTTGTTTGTGGGACTATGCATTGTATGATGATTGTCCTAAAAGGTCCTTAGTCGAAAGGGCTATGTGGACGCGCAGCCGACTAGACTAGCATATGACATGGTCGATGGCTTGGTCTCACTAGCCATGGAGCATTGGATGCTAACCAGATAATATGGACTTGGAAGGATCTGGTCGGATTCGACGTAGTCGGATCCGAGTCGAGATAAAGTCCGAGTCGGACAGACCCAACTATGAGACGCAGCAATATGTCATCTATGAGTCTCTAGTGCAATATATGTTCTATGTCCTAAGATCTGAGCTGGCGCATGTACTCGGGATGGTGACAGACTTGCTTTGGGCCGACCAAACGCTACTCCGTGACTGGGTAGTTACAAAGGTAGGTTACAGGCTTGTCCAGACCCATGCTGGGAGACATGGTCGAGCAAGATGGGATTTGCCCCTCCGATTAGGAGAGATACTCTGGGCCCCTCGTGTGATCCGACCAGGATAAGCATGGCCATGCGACAAGGATTATGAGATAATCCGGATAGTGGTCGGCATCACTGGAACAAGAAAGAGGTCGGGCTAGCAAAAGGATGACAGACTCGCCCTGAGCCCGACAACATATATCGTGTGGTAAAAGGAATGGAAGTGTGATGTACAGGTTCGCGTAACCAACTTCATAGTCTGCTTGGTGTTCGGCATGCCTTGCTAGAGGCCGCTACCAACTGTGCAGTTCGGAGGTGATCCTAACTGCGACAAAGCCGGCTTGAACCTAAGGGGTCACGCGCTTAAGGGAAGGAACCTACGAGGTCCGATCCGGGGACACTGGTCGGATGTGATCCGAGCTGTATCCGAATTGTGGCCGAGTAGTCTTATGGGCTTTTAGGGTTCGTGCGAGGCCCTAGTGTTGAGCCCGCGACAAACGCCTATATAAAGTGGGGTGCGGCACACTCATGCGGTTGATCGCTTCGGCACTGTCACTAGGGTTTGCATGTGTTGCGAATAGACACCTCCACTCGCCGCCGGTTGTGTGATCGGACCTAGCAGTCCGCCGCACGACATTCCTCTTGCACGCGCGGATACCGTTAGAGGTGGTGCACCTGCGCCACTCCGGTGAACTTGTACATGGGATCGGACGACCGACTGTTCGAGGGAGATCGCACGAGGAAGAGACGATCCACGCGGATGCGCCGCCCCAACTCTTCTTCCGGTGCACGGCACTGCGCGTCTATAACGAACTGTGATCCATCTCCCGTAGCATGTTCTTGGATGTTCTGTGCGTAGGAAAATTTTAATTTGCAGTCGACGCACCCTACCATAGAACCCAACACCTTGGAAGTATGAACCCCACCGATCGCTAACCCGCATATGGTCGCAGCCGGCGCAGGGCACACTTCTTCGAACACAACATCATCTAGATCCGTGTCAACAAGACTTCTCTGTAGCAGTTGCCACCATCGGAACCCTAGCTGAACCTTGACGAGAGCAAAAGAGCATGCAGCGGAATCGTAGTAGAAACTTGACGAGAGCAAATGAGCAGCAAACAGAAACCTAGCAAACCTTGACGAGAGCAAAAGAGAAGCCACAAACCCTCCGTACACCTCCCTGAGGCCTTGTATCATTGCAAAGCTCCCTATAACAGCACACAGGAAGACGATAACGAGGAGAAAAATAAAGTCGAACCACATGAGGACGAGATCGAGTAGAATATGAAATCAAACGAAGCAACAAAGTTGAGTGCAGTGTCAACTCCGAGTCGCCCCAGAGAGAGGAGAAACCCTAACGAGAGGGGAGGTAGTGTGCTTCATTTTGGTGAAACCACTGTTGGGAAATGTAGCATCGAAGCAAAAAATTCTATGCACACGCAAGATCTATCCATGGAGATGCATATCTACGAGAGGGGGAGAGCATCTACATACCCTTGTAGATCGCTAAGCGGAAGTGTTTATCAACGCGGTTGATGTAGTCGTACTCCTTCGCGATCCGTTCCAATCAAGCACCGAACGTACGACACCTCCGTGTTCAGCACACGTTCAGCTCGATGACGTCCTCGCCTTCTTGATCCAGCAAGAGGGGCGAAGTAGTAGATGAGTTCCGGCAGCACGACGGCGTGGTGACAGTGGTGGTGAACTAGAGGGAGGAGATTAGAACCACACTTGGCTTCTTATTATGAGGATTAGAGGTAGCTAGGGCTAGCTCTAATTAGTCAACTAGGACCAACTAGAGGAGGCTCAAAAACTTGTGTTCTAGGGGCTATCCCTGCTCCTCTATTTATATGTTGAGCCCTGGGGTTGTAACTTGGAGAGGAGGCCTCCCAAAAGTCGGTGTGGAATGCAAAGATGAGTCCGTCTCAGCACCAGCGCTAAACGCCACGGTTCCCAGCGTTTACGTAGACGCCACAGACTCCGGCGTCTATCCCAGGGGTAGACGCCATGAACCCTGGCGTCTAGCCCTGCCTTCCATACAACTCCTTTGTGCACGGACCTAAAGCCTCGTGGGCTTTACCCCTTGGCTCAACCATATCATCCTATATATCGATCTTTACCTTCGGACCATTCCGGAGCTCCTCTCATGTCCGTGATCTCATCCGAGACTCCGAAAAACATTTGGTCACCAACATACATAACTCATATAATACTATATCGTCAATGAACGTTAAGCGTGCGGACCCTACAGGTTCGAGAATGATGTAGACATGACCGAGACGGTTCTCCGATCAATAACCAATAGCGAGACCTAGATGCCCATATTGGTTCCTACATATTCTACAAAGATCTTTATCGGTCGAACCTTTATGACAACATACGTAGTTCCCTTTGTCCGTCGGTATGTTACTTGCCCGAGATTCGATCGTCAGTATCTCCATACCTAGTTCAATATCATTATCGGCAAGTATCTTTACTCGTTCCGTAATACATTATCTTGTAACTAACTCCTTATTGACTTTTCTTGCAAGCTTCTTGTGATGTTGTATTACCAAGAGGGCCTAGAGATACCTTTTTGTTATACGGAGTGACAAATCCCAATCTCGATTCACGCCAACTCAACAGAAACCTTCGAAGATAGCTGTAGAGCACCTTTATGATCACCCAGTTATGAAGTGACGTTTGATAGCACACAAAGTATTCCTCTAGTATCTGGGAGTTGCATGATCTCATGGTCGAAGGAACATGTATTCCACATTAAGAAGTACTAGCAATAAACTGAACGATCATATGCTATGCTAACGGATGGGTCTTGTCCATTGATACGTCTCCAACGTATCTATAATTTATGAAGTATTCATGCTATTATATTATCTGTTTTGGATGTTTGTGGGCTTTATTAAACACTTCTATATTATTTTTGGGACTAACCTATTAACCCAGAGCCCAGTGCCAGTTTTTGTTTTTCCCTTGTTTCAGTGTTTCGCAGAAAAGGAATATCAAACGGAGTCCAAACGGAATGAAACCTTCGGGAGCATGATTTTTGGAACGAACGTGATCCAAGAGACTTGGAGTTGAAGTCAAGGAAGCTTCGAGGTGGCCACGAGGCAGGGAGGCGCGCCTGCCCCCCTAGGCGCGCCCCCACCCTCGTGGGCCCCTCGTGGCTCCCCTGACCGACTTCTTTCACCTATATATATCCATATACCATAAAAACTTCGGGGAACAGAATAGATCGGGAGTTCCGCCGCCGCAAGCCTCTGTAGCCACCAAAAACCAATCGGGACCCTGTTCCGGCACCTTGCCGGAGGGGGAATCCCTCACCGGTGGCCATCTTCATCATCCCGGCGCTCTCCATGACGAGGAGGGAGTAGTTCACCCTCGGGGGTGAGGGTATGTACCAGTAGCTATGTGTTTGATCTCTCTCTCTCTCTCTCGTGTTCTTGAGGTGGTACGATCTTGATGTATCGCGAGCTTTGCTATTATAGTTGGATCTTATGATGTTTCTCCCCCTCTACTCTCTTGTAATGGATTGAGTTTTTCCTTTGAAGTTATCTTATCGGATTGAGTCTTTAAGGATTCGAGAACACTTGATGTATGTCTTGCATGTGCGTATCTGTGGTGACAATGGGATATCACGTGATTCACTTGATGTATGTTTTGGTTATCAACTTGCGGGTTCCTCTCGTGAAGTTATGCATAGGGGTTGGCACACGTTTCCGTCTTGACTCTCCGGTAGAAACTTTGGGGCACTCTTCGAAGTACTTTGTGTTGGTTGAATAGATGAATCTGAGATTGTGTGATGCATATCGTATAATCATACCCACGGATACTTGAGGTGACATTGGAGTATCTAGGTGACATTAGGGTTTTGGTTGATTTGTGCCTTAAGGTGTTATTCTAGTACAAACTCTATGATAGATTAAACGGAAAGAATAGCTTCGTGTTATTTTACTACGGAATAGATCAATCAGAAAGAATAACTTTGAGGTGGTTTCGTACCCTACCATAATCTCTTCGTTTGTTCTCCGCTATTAGTGACTTTTGAGTGACTCTTTGTTGCATGTTGAGGGATAGTTATATGATCCAATTATGTTATTATTGTTGAGAGAACTTTCACTAGTGAAAGTATGAACCCTAGGCCTTGTTTCCTAGCATTGCAATACCGTTTCGTGCTCACTTTTATCATTAGTTACCTTGCTGTTTTTATATTTTCAGATTACAAAAACCTATATCTACTATCCATATTGCACTTGTATCACCATCTCTTCGCCGAACTAGTGCACCTATACAATTTACCATTGTATTGGGTGTGTTGGGGACACAAGAGACTCTTTGTTATTTGGTTGCAGGATTGTTTGAGAGAGACCATCTTCATCCTACGCCTCCCACGGATTGATAAACCTTAGTTCATCCACTTGAGGGAAATTTGCTACTGTCCTACAAACCTCTGCACTTGGAGGCCCAACAACGTCTATAAGAAGAAGGTTGTGTAGTAGACATCAAGCTCTTTTCTGGCGCCGTTGCTGGGGAGGTGACTTCTTGAAGCTATATCTTTAGATCTTGCAATCGAATCTTTTAGTTTCTTGTTTTATAACTAGTTTAGTCTATAAAAGAAAACTACAAAAAAATGGAATTGAGTTTGTCTCGTACGCTTCATCTTTTTAATATCTTTCGTGAGAATGACGGGAACGAAAAATGTGGTCAAGTGCTAGAAGAAGAAGTCTATAAAATGTTTGGCACTAAATCTTTGAATGATGAGCATCATTGCAATGTTGTTAGTATGAACTCCTTGAATATCCATAGTACTAATGATGATTGCACTAGTCATGATGAAAATATCTCTTATAAGCATGTCGATTCTTGTGGAGTGCATAGAGTTTGCAAGTACATACCAAATAGAGAAGATAGATTTTGCAAGAGGCATAAGTATTTAGAAACTAAATGGTTGCAAGAAAGGCTAAATGTGAGTGCTGAAAATTTAAAATATCTTTACCGTACTTGTGAACTTTGCAATGAACATGGTCATTTAAATCTCCGATGCAAATTGTTTCATGATCGAATCGTGTCCAAAAATTGTGATGATTTGATTTCCCTTGCACATCATAATGAACTTAGTTTTCTTTTGGGTTATGAAGAAATGAAACATGCAACTGAGGGTATTCCAAAATTTAACCTTGAGAAATTCCTCGATATTGATCTAGAAGAAATTTATATGTATTGTGCGGTGAATTACATCGAAAATCCTTATATTGCCAATTACATAAAGAAAAGAAAACAAATAGAAGATGAAGAGAATACTAATGAAAGGGAAGAGACTTCCCAATATCCTCCTATTATTTCTTATGATGAATCAAGTAACGAGGAGGAGCCTTCTATTCAACCAATCTCATTAATAAGGAGCTCAAAAAAGAGGGTTAAACCCACACATGATGTGAAGAAGAAAAAGAAAAGATGGAGAAGCAAAAGTAGAAAGGTATCCCTCTCAAATGATGTTGCTCCTACTACTCATTGTGATGATGATAATTGCTATACTATTGGTGCTATCCATACTATTAATGATGAGAATGATTATGCTTATGATATGAAAAGGCCCAAGCTTGGGGAAGCTATGTTTGATGAGGATGACATATTTGAGAATATATTTGCTGAAATTAATGTTTGTCCCAAGCTTGGGCATGCTATGTTTAATGAAGATGATATTTTTAGCTTCCCAAGTTTTGATATGCAAATTTGTTATGATGATAGCATGCCTCCTACTTATGATGATTATATTGATGAAAGTGGGTTTGGAAGAGTGTCAAGTTTAGGAAGTAATGATCCCACTATTTTGGAGGATGTTGAATCTTATTGTGATAATTATGAAAGTGGATTTGGAGAGGTCATGACTTTATTTAGTGATGAATCCACTGTTTCGGAAGAGGTTTCAATTGATTATGATAACAAAGTTGCTACTTATGATGATTATTGTGATGATACTTATGCTATAAAAAGTAGCGATGATTATATTTATAAAACTTGTCATGCTCATGCTTACCCTTTTTCTGAACATTACTCTTTTAATATGGAAACAATTTATAGTATTCGAGTCTCTTATGATACTCCCACTATTCCAAAAGAGAAGAATTTTGTTTATGTGGAGAGTAATAAAATTTCTATGCTTGTAGACCATGAAAAGAATGCTTTATGTGCTGGTTATATTGTTGAATTCATTCATGATGCTACTTAAAATTATTATGAGGTAGGATTATATGCTTGTAGGAATTCCAATAATATCAAGTTTCCTCTCTATGTGCTTAAAGTTTTGAAGTTATGCTTGTTTTGCCTTCCTATGCTAGTTGATTATTGTTCCCATAAGTTGTTTGCTCACAAAATCCCTATGCATAGGAATTGGGTTAGACTTAAATGTGCTAGTCATATTCTTCATGATGCTCTCTTTATGTTTCAATTCTTATGTCTTATGTGAGCATCATTGAAATCATCATGCCTAGCTAGGGGCGTTAAACGATAGCGCTTGTTGGGAGGCAACCCAACTTTATTTTTGTTCTTTGCTTTTGTTTCTGTTTAGTAATAAATAATCTATCTAGCCTCTGGTTAGATGTGGTTTTATGTTTTAATTAGTGTTTGTGCCAAGTAAGACCTATAGGATCTTCTAGGATGATAGTTATTTGATCTTGCTGAAAATTCCAGAAACTTTCTGTACACAAAAACAATTGTTTAAAATCACCAGAACGTGATAAAATACTGATTCCAATTGCAGAAGGTCAATAATTAAATTATCTAGGTCTTCCTATTTTTGTAGAATTTTTGGAGTTCCAGAAGTTTGCGTTAGTTACAGATTACTACAGATTGTTCTGTTTTTGACAGATTCTGTTTTTCGTGGGTTGTTTGCTTATTTTAATGAATCTATGGCTAGTAAAAGAGTTTATAAACCATAGAGAAGTTGGAATACAGTAGGTTTAACACCAATATAAATAAAGAATGAGTTCATTACAGTACCTTGAACTGGTGTTTTGTTTTCTTTCGCTAACGGAGCTCACGAGATATTCTGTTAAGTTTTGTGTTGTGAAGTTTTCAAGTTTTGGGTAAAGATTTGATGGACTATGGAATAAGGAGTGGCAAGAGCCTAAGCTTGGGGATGCCCAAGGCACCCCAAGGTAATATTCAAGGACAACCGAAAGCCTAAGCTTGGGGATGCCCCGTAAGGCATCCCCTCTTTCGTCTTCGTCTATCAGTAACTTTACTTGGAGTTATATTTTTATTCACCACATGATATGTGTTTTGCTTGGAGCATCATGTCATTTTATTTTGTTTCGCTTGCTGTTTGAATAAAGTATCAAGATCTGAAATTCTTAAAATGAGAGAGAGTCTTCAAATAGCTACATAATTATTTAACTACTCATTGATCTTCACTTATATCTTTTTGGAGTAGTTTGTCATTTACTCGTGTGCTTCACTTATATCCTATGAGTAAATAATTGAATGAATTGAATATCATAAATCTGAAATTATATATGTTTCATATGCTTATCCCATGGGGAGTAATGACTTTACATATAAGAAGTAGAGGTGGTAAATTTATTGAAGGTTAGCAAACATTGTATTGGTCACTTGAACAATTCATGAAAGAATATTGAAGGAAGAGAGATTTCACATATAAATATACTATCTTGGACATCTTTTGTAATTGTGAGCACTCATTAAAATATGACATGCTAAAAGGTTGATGTTGGACAAGGAAGACAATGTGATGGGTTATGTTTTCTTATATCCGAAATAAAGTATATTGTCATGGATCGCCCAACACGTTGAGCTTGCCTTTCCCCCTCATGCTAGCAAAATTCTTTGCACCAAGTAGAGATACTACTTGTGCTTCCAAACATCCCTTAAACCAGTATTGCCATGTGAGTCCACCATACCTACCTATGGATTGAGTAAGATCCTTCAAGTAAGTTGTCATCGGTGCATGCAATAAAAATTGCTCTCTAAATATGTATGATCTTTTAGTGTGGAGAAAATAATCTTTATACGATCTTGTGATATGGAAGCAATAAAAGCGACAGACTGCATAATAAAGGTCCCTATCACAAGTGGCAATATTAAGTGACGTTCCCTCGCATTAAGATTTTGTGCATCCAACTATAAAAGCGCATGACAACCTCTGCTTCCCTCTGCGAAAGGCCTATCTTTTATTCTTGTCTTATACCTTATGCAAGAGTCATGGTGATCTTCACCTTTGCTTTTTACATTTTATCCTTCGGCAAGCACATTGTGTTGGAAAGATTCTGATATATATATCCAATTGGATGTAAGGCATCATGAACTATTATTGTTGACATTACCCTTGAGGTAAAAGGTTGGGAGGCGAATCTATAAGCCCCTATCTTTCTCTGTGTGTGATTAAAACTTTGAACCCATAAATATCGCGTGAGTGTTAGCAATTGTGAAAGACTAAATGATAGTTGAGTATGTGGAGTTTGCTAAATCAAAGCTCTGACATAGACTCTTCCTAAAAATAAGATGAATTGTAATTGTTTGATGACTGATAACACGGTTTGTTAGTTTTCAAGAAATTTTATGATCTATACTTTAACATGTGAATAGCTTGTTACTTGATCATGAGAAGCTTTATAAGATGAGCTACTATTATGATATATAATGATGCTAGAAAAGGTGATTGAAATTATCATTGATCAAACTTGTGCACCTACTAGCATTCGCACTTCATAAATTATTTCTTTTATCATTTACCTACTCGAGGACGAGCAGGAATTAAGCTTGGGGATGCCGATACGTCTCCAACGTATCTATAATTTATGAAGTATTCATGCTATTATATTATCTGTTTTGGATGTTTATGGGCTTTATTAAACACTTTTATATTATTTTTGGGACTAACCTATTAACCCAGAGCCCAGTGCCAGTTTCTGTTTTTTCCCTTGTTTCAGTGTTTCGCAGAAAAGGAATATCAAACGGAGTCCAAATGGAATAAAACCTTCGGGAGCGTGATTTTTGGAACTAACGTGATCCAGGAGACTTGGAGTTGAAGTCAAGGAAGCTTCGAGGTGGCCATGAGGCAGGGAGGCGAGCCTGCCCCCTGGGCGCGCCCCCACCCTCGTGGGCCCCTCGTGGCTCCCCTGACCGACTTCTTTCGCCTATATATATCCATATACCCTAAGAAGTTCGGGGAACAGAATAGATTGGGAGTTCCGCCGCCGCAAGCCTCTGTAGCCACCAAAAACCAATCGGGACCCTATTCCGGCACCCTGCCGAGGGGGAAACCCTCACCAGTGGCCATCTTCATCATCCCGACGTTCTCCATGACGAGGAGGGAGTAGTTCACCCTCGGGGCTGAGGGTATGTACCAGTAGCTATGTGTTTGATCTCTCTCTCTCTCTCTGGTGTTCTTGAGGTGATACGATCTTGATGTATCGCGAGCTTTGCTATTATAGTTGGATCTTATGATGTTTCTCCCCCTCTACTCTCATGTAATGGATTGAGTTTTTCCTTTGAAGTTATCTTATCGGATTGAGTCCTTAAGGATTTGAGAACACTTGATGTATGTCTTGCATGTGCATATCTGTGGTGACAATGCGATATCACGTGATTCACTTGATGTATGTTTTGGTGATCAACTTGCGGGTTCCGCTCGTGAACTTATGCATAGGGGTTGGCACATGTTTTCGTCTTGACTCTCCGGTAGAAACTTTGGGGCACTCTTTGAAGTACTTTGTGTTGGTTGAATAGATGAATCTGAGATTGTGTGATGCATATCGTATAATCATACCCACGGATACTTGAAGTGACATTGGAGTATCTTGGTGACATTAGAGTTTTGGTTGATTTGTGTCTTAAGGTGTTATTCTAGTACGAACTCTATGATAGATTGAACGGAAAGAATAGCTTCGTGTTATTTTACTACGGACTCTTGAATAGATCGATCAGAAAGAATAACTTTGAGGTGGTTTCGTACCCTACCATAATCTCTTCGTTTGTTCTCCGCTATTAGTGACTTTGGAGTGACTCTTTGTTGAATGTTGAGGGATATTTATATGATCCAATTATGTTATTATTGTTGAGAGAACTTGCACTAGTGAAAGTATGAACCCTAGGCCTTGTTTCTACACATTGCAATATCATTCGTGCTCACTTTTATTATTAGTTACCTTGCTGTTTTTATATTTTCATATTACAAAAACCTATATCTACTATCCATATTGCACTTGTATCACCATCTCTTTGCCGAACTAGTGCACCTATACAATTTACCATTGTATTGGGTGTGTTGGGGACACAAGAGACTCTTTGTTATTTGGTTGCAGGGTTGTTTGAGAGAGACCATCTTCATCCGATGCCTCCCACGGATTGATAAACCTTAGGTCATCCACTTGAGGGAAATTTTCTACTGTCCAACAAACCTCTGCACTTGGAGGCCCAACAACGTCTACAATAAGAAGGTTGTGTAGTAGACATCATCCATCACATCATTCTCCTAATGACGTGATCACATTATCAAATGACAACTCATGTCTATGGCCTAGAAACCTTAACCATCTTTTGATCAACGAGCTAGTCTAGTAGAGGCTTACTAGGGACTTGGTATTTGTTTATGTATCCACACATGTATTTAAGTTACTGATCAATACAATTATAGCATGAATAATAAACCTGAAAGGATCGAGAAGAGGTGTCTAGAGGGGGGTGAATAGACTCTTAACAAAGAAAAGTAGCAGTTTTTAATTTCTTCAAGTTAAGGTGGAGTTTTAGCACAAGTTTAAACATTCACAATACATTTCAAGCAAGCATGGCAATAGTATATGAGCACTGGAAAGTAAAGCATGCAAGTTGCAAGAATGTAAAGGGATGGGATTGGAGTATGCAAACGCAATTGGAGGCAAGGAAATTTTTGGCGTGGTTCCGATAGGTGGTGCTATCGTACATCCACGTTGATGGAGACTTCAACCCATGAAGGGTAACAATTGCGCGAGTCCACGGAGGGCTCCACCCACGAAGGGTCCACGAAGAAGCAACCTTGTCTATCCCATCATGGCCATTGCCCACGAAGGACTTGCCTCGCTAGGGTAGATCTTCACGAAGTAGGCGATCTCCTTGCCCTTCAAACTCCTTGGTTCAACTCCACAATCTTGACGGAGGCTCCCAAGTGACACCTAACCAATCTAGGAGACACCACTCTCCAAAAGGTAATAGATGGTGTGTTGATGACGAACTCCTTGCTCTTGTGCTTCAAATGATAGTCTCCCCAACACTCAACTCTCTCTCACAGATTTGGATATGGTGGAAAGATGATTTGAGTGGAAAGCAACTTGGGGAAGGCTAAAGATCAAGATTCTTGTGGTTGGAATGGAATATCTTGGTCTCAACACATGAGTAGGTGGTTCTCTCTCAAAAAAATGTATGTTGGAAGTGTAGGCACATTCTGATGGCTCTCTCCATGAGTGAAGAGTGGGTGAAGGGGTATATATAGCCTCCACACAAAATCTAGCCGTTACACACAATTTACCAAACTCGGTGGGACCGAATCGTTAAACTCGGTTAGACCGATATGGTCCAAAATGTGAATGTTAGGATTTTCGGTGGGACCGATATGATCAACTCGGTGGGACCGATGTGCTAGGGTCAGGGTAAAACCTCATCTCGGTTTGACCGATTACACAAACTCGGTGGGACCTATTTTGGTAATAAGCTAACCAGAGAGTTGGTCAAGCAAACTCGATGAGACCGATTACATATCTCGGTGACACCGAAATTATTGTAACAGGAACCAGAGAGATTGCAAGCCATCTTGGTGAGATCGGGATCCCATCGGTGGGAGTGAATTGACTAGGGTTTCTGGCAGTGGCTATGTCAAGTGAACTCGGTGGCGCCGGATAGATAATTTCGGTGGGGCCAAGTCTAACTTTTGGTTTGGGACATATGTGGAAATGAGAAAGTGGTTGAGGGCTTTGGAGCATATCACTAAGCACTTTGAGCAAGCAAGCCATTAAGCAACATCTCATCCCCTTTTAATAGTATTGGCTTTTCCTATGGACTCAATGTGATCTTGGATCACCAAAAATGAAAATGTAGAGTCCTGAGCACTTGAGCTTTTGCCAATCTTTTGTCCTTAGCATCTTGAAGGGGTTCCACATCCTCTTGTCCACGCCACTCCACTATTGAACTTATCTGAGATATACTAGATGAAAACATTAGTCCAACAAGAGATATGTTGACATTAATTACCAAAATCACCCAGGGACCACTTGTGCTTTCCAAAACTTTATCATGATTAAGGAAATATAATAATAACCTCTTTATTATTGCCTCTAGGGCATATTTCCAACAGTCTCCCACTTGCACTAGAGTCAATAATCTAGATTACGTAGTAATCAATCTAACACCCATGGAGTCTTGGTGTTGATCATGTTTTACCCCCGGAAGAGGTTTAGTCAACGGGTCTCCACATTCAGATCCGTATGTACTTTGTAAATTTTGATGTCTCCATCCTTGGCATAATCACGAATGGAGTTGAAGTGTCGCTTGATGTGTTTGTTCTCTTGTGAAACCTGGGATCCTTGGCTATGGCAATTGCTCTAGTGTTGTCACAAAAGATTGTCATTGGACCCGATGTACTGGGTATTAGACCCAGACCGGATATGAAATCTTTCATCCAGACTCCTTCATGTGCTGCTTCCGAAGCGTCTATGTACTACACTTCACATGTAGATCCCCCCACGACACTATGCTTAGAACTGCACTAACTGACAGCTCCACCATTCAATATAAATACGTATCTGATTTGTGACTTAGAGTCATCCGGATCTGTGTGGAAGCTAGCATCGACGTAACCCTTTATGATGAGCTCTTCGTCACCTCCATAAGTGAGAAACATATCCTTGGTCCTTTTCAGGTACTTCAGGATATTCTTGACCGCTGTCCAGTGATCCCCTCCTGGATTACTTTGGTACCTCCCTGCCAAACTTATGGCTAGGCACACATCATCTCTGGTACACAGCATGTCATACATTATAGAACCTATGGCTGAGGCATAGGGAATGACTTTCATTCTCTCTCTATCTTCTGCCATGGTCGCATTTGACTCTTACTCAATTTCACACCTTGCAACACAGGTAAGAACCCTTTCTTTGATTGGCCATTTTGAACCTTTTCAGAACTTTGTCAAGGTATGTGCTTTGTGAAAGTCCTATTAAGCATATCGATCTATCCATATAGATCTTGATGCCCAATATGTAAGCACCTTCACCGAGGTCTTTCATTGAAAAAATCTTATTCAAATATCCTTTTATGCTATCCAGAAATTCTATATAATTTCCAATCAGCAATATGTCATCTAGATATAGTATCAGAAATGATATAGAGCTCCCACTCACTTTCTTGTAAATACAGGCTTCACCGTAAGTCTGTATAAAACCAAATGCTTTGATCACCTCATCAAAGCGTATATTCCAACTCCGCGATGCTTGCACCAGTCCATAGATGGATCGCTGGAGCTTGCACACTTTGTTATCATCCTTAGGATCAACAAAACCTTCTGGTTGCATCATATACAACTCTTCTTTAAGAAACCTGTTAAGGAATGCAGTTTTGACATCCATTTGCCAGATTTCATAATCATAAAATGCAGCAATTGCTGACATGATTCTAACAGACTTAAGCATCGTTACAGGTGAGAAAGTCTCATCATAGTCAACCCCTTGAACTAGTCAAAAATCTTTTGCGACAAGTCGAGCTTTGTAGACAGTAATATTACCATCATCGTCTGTCTTCCTCTTGAAGATCCATTTATTTTCAATGGCTTGCCGATCATCGGGGAAGTCCACCAAAGTCCACACTTTGTTCTCATACATGGATCCTATCTCAGATTTCATGGCTTCAAGCCATTTGTCAGAATCTAGTCTCATCATAGCTTCTTCATAGCTCATAGGTCCGCCGTTGTCTAACAACATGACTTCCAGGACAGGATTACCGTACCACTCTCGTGCGGTACGTGTTCTGGTCGACCTACGATGTTAAGTAGTAACTTAATCTGAAGTTTCATGATCATCATTTGCTTCCTCTCTGGTAGGTGTAGGCATCACGGGAATGATTTTCTCTAATGTGCTACTTTCCAATTCGAGAGAAGGTACATCTACCTCATCAAGTTCTACTTTCCTCCCACTCACTTCTTTCGAGAGAACCTCCTTCTCTAGAAATGACCCATTCTTAGCAACAAAGATCTTGCCTTCAGATCTGTGGTAGCAGGTATACCCAATACTTTGTTTAGGGTATCCTATGAAGACGCACTTCTCCGCTTTGGGTTCAAGCTTATCAGGTTGAAGCCTTTTGACATAAGCATCGCATCCCCAAAATTTAAGAAACCACAACTTAGGTTTCTTGCTAGACCATAGTTCATACAGTGTCGTCTCAGCGGACTTAGACGGTGCCCTATTTAACGTGAATGCGACCGTCTGTAATGCATAACCCCAAAATGATAAAGGCAAATAGGTAAGAGACATCATAGAACACACCATGTCTAATAAAGAATGGTTACGACGTTCAGACGCACCATTACGTTGTTGTGTTCTAGGTGGTGTGAGTTGTGAAACAATTCCAAATTGTCTTAAATGAAGGCCAAACTCATAACTCAAATATTTACCTCCGCGATCAGATTGTAGAAACTTTATTATCTTGTTACGATGATTCTCCACTTCACTCTGAAACTCTTGAACTTTTCAAATGTTTCAGACTTGTGTTTCATCAAGTAGATATATCCATACCTACTTAAATCATCTGTGAAGGTCAGAAAATAACGATACCCGCTATGTGCTTCAACACTCATCGGACCGCATACTTTGGTATGTATTATTTCCAATAAGTCATTATCTTGCTCCATTGTTCCGAAGAACGGAGTTTTAGTCATCTTACCCATGAGGCATGGTTCGCAAGTATCAAATGATTCATAATCAAGTGGTTCCAAAAGTCCATCCGCATGGAGTTTCTCCATGCACTTCACACCAATATGACCTAAATGGCAGTGCCACAAGTATGTTGCATTATCATTATCAACTTTGCATCTTTTGACATCAATTTGTATCACTACGATCGAGATTCAACAAGAATAGACCATTCACTAAGGGTGCATGACCATAAAAGATGTTACTCATATAAATAGAACAACCATTATTCTCTGACTTAAATGAATAATCGTCTCCCAATAAACAAGATCCAGATATAATGTTCATGCCCAACGCTGGCACCAAATGACAATTATTGAGGTCTAAAACTAATCCCAAAGGTAGATGTAGAGGTAGCGTGCCGACGACGATCACATCAACCTTGGAACCATTTCCGACGCGCATCGTCACCTCATCCTTAGCCAATCTTCATATATTCCGCAAGTCCTTTTTCAAGTTACAAATATGAGCAACTGAACTAGTATCAAATACCCAGGCGCTACTACGAGCATTAGTAAGGAACACATCAATAACATGTATATCAAATATACCTTTGTTCACTTTTCCATCCTTCTTACCTGCCAAGTACTCAGTTCCGCTTCTAGTGACCATTTCCCTTGCAGTAGAAGCACTCAGTTTTAGGCTTGGGTCCATCTTTGGGCTTCTTCACTGGAGCGGCAACTTGCTTGCCAGTCTTCTTGAAGTTCCCTTTCTTTCCCTTGCCCTTTTTCTTAAAACTGGTGGTCTTGTTAACTATCAACACTTGATGCTCTTTCTTGATTTCTACCTCCACCGATTTGAGCATCACGAAGAGCTCGGGAATCGTTTTCGTCATCGCTTGCATATTATAGTTCATCATGAAGCCTTTGTAGCTTGGTGGCAGTGACTAAAGAACTCTATCAATAACACTCTCAGCTGGAAGATCAATTCCCAGCTGAGTCAAGTGGTTGTAGTACCCAGAGATTCTGAGTATGTGTTCACTAACAGAACTGTTCTCCTCCATCTTACAGCTAAAGAACTTGTTGGAGACCAAATCTCTCAACTCAGGCATTAGCTTGAAATATCAACTTCAGCTCTTGGAACATCTCTTATGTTGTGTGGCGTTCAAAACGCTTTTGAAGTCCCGGTTCCAAGTCGTAAAGCATGGCACATAGAACTATCGAGTATTCATCAAATCAAGCTTGACAGACATTCATAACATCTGCATCAGCTCTTGCAGAAGGTCTGCCACCTAGCGGTGCATCAAGGCCATAATTCTTTTGTGCAGCAATGAGGTTAATCCCCAAGTTACAGACCCAGTTCGTGTAGTTGCTACCATCATCTTTCAACTTAGCTTTTGTCGGATTTCCGGTTTCGGCAAAACCCTTGAGGTTCGAACACTGGGGTGCACGCGAAGATCTCCTCCTACCAAATCAGGCCCTCAACCTCGCCACGATATCAAAGGCTAGCTCGACGAACTCACAACACAAAAGACACAAGATTTATACTGGTTCGGGCCACCGTTGTGGTGTAATACCCTACTCCAGTGTGGTGTGGTGGATTGCCTCTTGGGCTGAGGATGAACAGTACAAGGGGAAGAACAGCCTCCTGAGGTGAGGTGTACTTATGCTTGGTGGGTGTGAGGATGAACTGAATGAGTTCGAGACGAGTTGCCTCCTACTATGGTGGCTAGCCCTATTTATAGAGGCTCTGGTCCTCTTCCCAAATATTGAGCGGGAAGGGAGCCAACAACGGCCAGTTTGAAAGGGGACAGCTAGTACAAGCTATCCTGAGTAAAGGTGGTCTTCGCCTGCCAAAGGCTCTGGTGGTGACGCCGGCTTGGGCTCCACGGTGACCTCCGTCCTGCCGTCCTGCTGGTCTTGGTCTCGTTGCACTGATATGGAAACCTTTGCCTGATGCCTCGGTACTCATCGCCTGTGCTTGCCTCCTTAGCACCAAAGAGGAAACGAGGGCACTGTGCGCGCTGGCGCCCGCCTGATCTTGGTTGTCATGGCTGACGTCATGAGAACCTCGCGAGGTTTGCCTTGCCTTGATCTCTCCGCCCCTCGCGAGCCAGCCTGGCGAGGCCGCTCCCGAGGAGGTCTTGTGTCGTACGCCTCGCGAGGCTTGGCCCCTCGCGAGGGTCTCGAATGCTTGTTGGTGAAGATGGGCCATACGGGCCCGCTCGCAGAGCCACGCCATGGGCCGCAGGCAGGCAAGTCTGGGGAACCCCGTTCCAAGAACGCTGATAGTAGCCCCCGGGCCCAAGGGCAAGTGCGGAGCGCTGCGGGCCCCAACAGCCTGCGGCCTTGGTCGACGCATGGTGGTCGATTGGACGTGGGCGTCTCCGCTTCCCCATGCAGCCTTGGCAACTACCCGACTGTCAAAAAGGCTGGCGCAGACAATGCTTGTCTTCATTGCTTCCTTGCGCCTTGCTCCAGATCCCCTTCCTTGCTCCTTGCTTCCGAAATCTCCAGATCTGCTCCCATCCCCTTCCGCATCGGCGACCCGGAAGGTCAAGGTTTCTTCGCCGCCCGCCTGGTACAAGCCTGCTCTGGATGCGCCCAATGTCTCGCAGAAGTGCCTCGTCACCACGCGCCTTCTGACGGCGGGGGAGAGCAACGAGAGGGGGAAGACCGAGCTCCGGGTTGGCTCCGCCGTGCCGGAGCCCGAGGGAAGCACCTTCTTCCCCTTCTTCATGAGCAGCATCGTCGCGGGGCTGGTCTCCCCTTCTCTGACTTCTTCTATGAGGTCCTCGGCCATTACGGGCTGTAGGTGCTACATCTTCACCCCAACTCTGTCCTTCTCTTGTCGATCTTCGCCTTTTACTGCGAGGCGTATCTCGGCGTGATGCCGTCCGTGGCTCTGCTGCGCCACTTCTTCTTCCTCCGCATCAACGAGGGCCGTACCTCTGGGTGCGCCAACTTCATTGCGGTCGGCAAGGCCAACTCGATCTCGAAGGCTGGGAAGAAGGCCGACGGCTTCAGGAGCAAGTGGGTCATGATGGACGCCAAGTGCGTCCACCCACGCTTGGTGCTGCCAACGGAGATGCCTCAGTCTGACAAGGGGTGGTCTCGCGTGAAGCTCACTGACGACTGGGCGTCGTTGGTGCCGGAGAAGATGAACGCCGACCTGAAGCCGGGCAACGCAAAGGCGGCGACGGTGACTGGGGCCATGCTCCTGAGAGAATTCCTAATGCTGCGCGTGGCTCCGCTTCAGGCGCATACGCACACCTTATGGAGGCTCGGGGATGAGGAAGACAAGGTTTGCCTGAGCCCGGGAGCCTTGCCTGACGAAGAGCTGGCCACGGCTCTCCGCCTCCTGGTCGGGGACGATCAGGAATACCCGCCGAGCGTCTTCGTTCCCTTGTTCCACCGCAAGGACGGGGAGTAGGTTGTGGCTGCCATGCCAACCTTTGATGGGCGTGGGCTGGTGCCGCCAGCGCCTCCTGCAGTCTCGGCTGTGACGGTGCCGGTGGAGGTGTCCTCTAACGACTCTCGCCAGGAGGAAGAAGAGGAGGACGACAAGGAGCGCGACTCGGAGGCGACCCTCGAGGGGATGGGGGAGACCTCCCCCTTGAGCAAGGCCGACATCCTCCGCACCCTTCCTAACGACGACGAGGCCGGCGCCCGCCAAGAGAAGGGAGAGCCGCCCGTGATCCCGACGAGGGGCCGGTCAGCGCTGATCTCCCGAGATGCAGCTTCTGTTCCAGTGCCGCCTGGAGCCGCTTCCGGCCCACCTGCTGCTCCTTCCTCTGCTCCTGATGCCCGTGCGCCCGCGCCCCAGGCTGGGAGGCTCTCGGGCTTCAAGCTTAGCAAGAGGAGGGTGGACTACACCACGGTGGACCAGTAGTATTCTTGCCTTGTTTCATTCTTGCTTCTGCTGCCTTACCTTGACGCTTCTCCGCTGTGCGATGAGGCGGACGCCTGCGGCGAAGAAGAGCAAGGAGGAGGCGATGGTGTCGCCCGAGACCAACCTGCCTGCTCTGGCCGCGTCTCCCTCCATGGAGAAGGGCAGCGCCGGTGCTCATGTCTCCTCAGCCCGGTCGTCCTCGCGAGGCCTAAGGGAGAATCCTCTGGAGGAAACAGCCCCCATGGCCCCGCCTGCTCCGGAGGCACCGGTGTCCGGCTCGGCTGCTGAGGTCTCCAAGGCTCTGGAGCCCCCAGTCTCCCAGGCTATGGTGACGGTACCTTCTCATCCTCCTCTCACTGCACCGCTAATTCCAGGCCCTTCTGCCTCCCCTGACGCCTTGGAGCGCGCTCTTCTTGAGATGGCCCGACTGCGAGAAGATCTTCAGGGCGCCGACCCCCTCCTGGTGGCCGGGCGCCTGGAGCTGGTCTCTGGCTGGCTCCATTCCAACATGCCTGTTCGGGCGGCGCTGAGCCAGGCCAGGGAGACCTCTGAGTAAGAGAAGTAGGCCGCGGCCCAGGCCGCGGCTGCTCGCGAGTCGGCGCTGAAGGACGTCGAGGCCGCCGAGAGTCGTTGCCGGGTGCTGGAGGCCGAGCTGAAGACCCTGCGCGGCGAGCGTGAAGAGGAAGCCCGCAGCCGCAAGGCGGAGGAGGAGAAGATGAAGGCTCAGAAAGATGCCATCAAGGGTCGCGACGCCGAGCTGGAGCAGTCGGCGAAGGCGCAGGCCACTGAGCGCGGCCGGCTGGAGGAGCTGGAGTGGAAGGTGAAGGCAGAGGAAGCCAAACTTGACGCGAAGGCGAAGGTTCTGGCCGAGGACCGCACGATCTTCACGCTCCTCGAGGAGAGGTCTCGCGTGGCGCTGAAGACACTCTATGAGAAGGGCCTGGAGAAGCCGCTGACCACCGACGAGGACGGCCCTGCCCAGCTGCTTCCCTACTTGGTCGAGGCGCTCGAGGAAGTCGTGAGCGGCATCGGCCCCATGGCAGAGGAAGAGGCTCGCATCCTCTCCTCAGCTGCGCTAACGCGCGTCTTCAGCCACCTCCATCTTCGTGACCCTACCGCCCGCCTTGACGAGCTGCTGGAGCCTGTGGACGATGAGCACTGTGCAGCCGCCGCCGCAGCCGTGAAGGGTCAGGTGGAGGCCCCGCTGAAGAAGTTTCGTGCGTTCGCTCTCGCGCCTTCGACCGAAGGCGCCACCAATCCTGCAGCTCCGGCCGGTGGCCCAGATGAAGGCGACGCCACCAAGGAAGGAGCGCCTCTTGCGGGCGTCGGTGGCGTCCAGGGATGACTTGCGGCTCCTTTCCTGTTTTACTCCTGCAACATGCATCATGCCTCGTGGAGGCGTTTAAACTTGCGTTTGGTATTGTGAGAACAATATGTCTTGTAATATTTGCTTGAGATTTTGCGATTTTCTTCCCATTTACTTTACGTTCTACATCGGCAGAGCCTGACCGCGTGCATACCTCAGCCGCCATTGGGTCGTCCGGATCACCAGGACGAGTCCAAGGAGTGAGGGGCTACGTGGCCAGTTAGGCTCCTGAGTCGCGATGCTCAGGAGTCCCCCTTGACGTGCAAAAAGCTTGTGGAAAGGAAATACAGGGGTAGGTCTAGTGTTCTACGTCGGCAGGGCCCGGCCGCGCGCATACCTCAGCCGCCGTTGGGTCGTTCGGAGACCAGGACGAGACCAAGGAGTGAGGGGCTACGCGACTAGTTAGGCACCTGAGTCGCGATGCTCAGGAGTCCCCCTTGACGCTCAAATGACCTCCATACCTTTGTCCTTGCCGAGGATCGGCTCGGGAGGGGCGTGCGACGACCAGGTCCGTGGGACCTGGCTGGGCGGCGTACGCTTGGGCATGACCCTAGTGCAGCCCCCGTATCCGGCCCCCTCGCGCAACTCTCCCGAGGGGAGGTGTTGCGATGAGGCCAGACACTAAGCTCAAGGGCTCCCTGAGGTTGATATGGCCGGGGGGCCGCCCTCAGTTGTTTATCACTAGCGCGGAGCATAGCGCTTCCCCACTGGCACGGGCATAGCCGCTCCTAGGCAGTGTCAACGGCCAGCGAGGAGCATGGTGCTTCCACTGGTACGTGGGAGGGGACTCCCTACTGCGGAGAGCCCCCGGGGCGTGTACAGCCCCGCCCTGACACGCGGCTTGCAGCAAGGCTAGACGAGGTGTGTCCGGGCACTCGTGAGCCAGCACGGGACTCACGAGGCCCCACCTCAAGGTGGGTTGCGCCTGGTCTTGATTCTTGATAGCTGTGGTGGCCCTGCGATATGGTTAGACAACCTGCGCCGAATGAATCTCCTAAGGTTATCGCGTGAGAAGGCCAAGCACCAACAACCCCAGGAGGTGACGTGAACGGGACCGGCCCGCTAGACAGAGCTCAGCCGTTGGGTTTATCGACGCTGCAGGGACGGGCCCGAGCACAGACGCCGTGCCTAACCCTCTCACGTGAAGGGTCCTAAAGAAAGACGATCGGCACGCGGCTCCCACGGTGGGTGACAGTCAAGCAGGTGATAACCATAGATAGGTGATGCTTGAAAGGTAGACCAGCTTAGGTAAATGCAAGAAAGATACATGCCATTGGGCTGGATCCGAGCGGCTTGGGAATGATGCATCCCGAGCAGCGCCCCCAGCAAAGTAAGCTAGAAGTGTAAAGAGATACATGCCACAGGGACGGACCCACGCGGCCTGGGAATGATGCCGCCCGAGGGGCGCTCCCAGCTAAACAAACTTGGAAGATGTCACCTGGTTCTGTTGATGAAGGGATGTTGAGGCAGCTGAAGATGCATGATGAAGGGGCTGCTCCTCATGAGCCACCGGGGCCCTGAGCCTCAGGAGGCTCTGGGGGTCCAGGCGGTTCCTTGAGGACTGTCTCCATCTCCGTCAGGACTGCGTGGTGCCTGGCCTCCTAAGCCGCCAGGATGCTCCGCAGGTTGCGCTGGACGGCGGACGCCGCACTCGGCAGGCCAAAAGGCATGCGAACATAGCTGTGAGGTGGGCCCTCGCAGTGTCCCACGCACGAAGGCCAAAAAAGCTCCTAAGATGCAGCCCTGTTGAGCCCTGGGATGTCGATGCAGATGCGTAGCCCGCCATCCTCGTCTGGATGGGGAGCTGCGCCAGGTGAGCGCCGATCGCCGCGCACGGCTCTTGGATCCTGCAGTTCCTGAGTGATCTTGGCAATTAACTCCTGTGCGCCGGGCGGTCCTCGGCCGGTGTCCTCTTGAGGGAAACGTGTTGCGAAGCATGCCTCCACGTGGTGCCTGAGTGCCTCCCTCGTGATGTTGGCAAGGTCTGAGGCCCTCCAGAAGAGAGCCCCCGATCCCTGCCCGAGGAGGGCGTTGGGCGCGCCTTCCTATGTGAGGGAGGGAGGCGCCCCAGGCGCGGGCACTGATCCTGACGAGGCTCCACTTGTGGCGCCGTTCCCTTGAGGCCCAGTGCGGAGTAGCTGCTTCTTCTTCTTGGGGACGACCTCAGGAGGGTGTTGTGCTGCACTGCTGTCGGGGTCTTCGATTGACGATGCTTGGAGGCGCGCTCGAGGGAGCACACTGCATCTTTCTCTTCGCAGGGGACTGTGATAATCCCGCCGCTTCCTGGCATCTTGAGGACGTTGTAGCCATGGTGCGTCACTGCCATGAACTTGGCCAGAGCCGGATATCCGAGGATTGCATTGTAGGGCAGACGGATGTGGGCGACGTCGAAGTCGATGAGCTCGGTGCGGTAGTTGTTGCGCTGTCCGAAGGTGACAGGGAGGCGGACTGCCCTATCGGCGTGGTGGAACCATCGGTCACTCCTGAGAAAGGCTTGCTAGGTTGAAGCTGGTAGTAGGGCACTTGAAGGCTGTCGAACATCTCGATGGATAGGACGTTGAGCCCTGCGCTGTTGTCGATGAGGGTCTTGGTAAGTTGCACGTTGCTGATGATGAGTGAGCAAAGCATCGGGAGCACGCCAGCGGTGGCCGCGCACTTGAGCTGATCAGCTGAGCTGAAAGTGACGGTGCAATTGGACCACCTAAGCGGGCATGTGGCCTCGATCCTAGGGAGGACTGCGTTCACCTCGCGAGCAAACTGCTTGAAGATTCGCTGAGAGGCTGGGGCTTGAGCTCCGCCCAAGATACAGACGATAGCCCGCGGCTCCTAGAAGCCCCCAGCCCCCTCATCCTGATGGTGGTCATGGTTCCTTCTTGGTGGTGGTGGCAGTGGAGGAAGCCCAGCATTGCCCTGAGGACGGTCCTCGCGAGGCTGATCCCTTCAGGCACCCTCGCGAGGCTGGTCCTGCCAGCGTTTCTCACGAGGCCGTTCACGCCATTGCTGGCGAGGGCCACGGTCGTCCCAGCGTCCTCCGCCACGTCCTCCTCCGCGGCCGTAGCCCTGGTCGTTGCGCTCAGGGCGTCGACTGAGGCGTCCATCTCGAATGGCCCTGAGCTCTTGACAATCATTGGTGTTGTGGCTGTGCACGTTGTGGAAGGCGCAGAACAGTCGGCTGCTCTTGGATTACTCGGGCTGGTCGCGGCCGCGCTTTGTGTCCGGCTCCGCCGCAAGGACGGCCGCTCCCTTGCGCTTCACGTCTTTGGCCTTGGCCTTTTTCTCCTCCAGGTCGGCAGCTGGGAGCTCGAGGAGGGAGAGGCGCCCTTCCTCAGCCCTTGGGCAGTTGGTCGCCAGGTTTAACAGCTCCAGGGATGTGCACAACTCCTCGTGGATGGCAAGCTCCTCATTCATCTTGACGTCGTGGACGCCATCAGAAAACGCGGAGATGATGGCCTCGTCTGTCACCTTGGGGATCTTGAGGCGAATGTTGTTGAAGCACTGGATGTACTTATGGAGGGTCTCCCCTGGCTGCTGCTTGAGACGGCGCAGGTCACACCCGCGGCCGGAGGGCGGTCGCGAGTGCCCTAGAAGTTGGCGACGAAGCGGTCGCGCATCTCGTTCCAGGAGGAGATGGAGCCTGGAGGCAGGTTCAGGAGCCAGGAGCGGGCACCATCCTTGAGAGCCATGGGGAAACAGTTCGCCATGACTTTTTCGTCGCTGTTGGCCACCTCGATGCTCAGCTCGTAGAGCTGCAAGAACTCCGCTGGGTCGGGGGTGCTGTCTTAGCGAGGAGGCAGGTCTGGCTTGAAATTTCCCGGCCATGCGACGCTACGCAGCTCGGGAGTGAAGGCGCGGCAGCCCGCGGTGGCCACCGGCACCCTTTGCTGATGTGGAGCTCGGCCTTGATCCCATGCACTGCCATCGCAGGCGGCATACGGTCTTGTCGCAGAGGCGCTGGGAGCGCAGGAGCATGTTCCTGCGGACGAGGAACTTCTTGGCAGCTTCCTTCTTCGCGCAGAGGTGGCCTGTACGGCGGGTCGTGCCGGGGGGCCGCATGCCTTGGCGCCAGGACGCCGTCTTGGGGCAGAGGTGGTGGAGGCGCTCCATGAGCCATGTCGCCTGCAGCTGGCGGAGGGCGAGGCAGGGCGAGGAATGGCACAGGGGACCCCCTGTGGCGCTGACAAGCTCGGCGATGCGGTCGAGCCAGTCCTCGTAGAGGTTGTCGACGGGGCGGTAGCGCAGGAGCTCGCGTGCCATGAGCAGCGCGGCCCGTGCATCCATGGGAGCGCGACGGGCGTGGGACGATGAACCGGCCGGGGTCAGTGACGGAGTGGCGGTGCGGCCGTCTCGCCGCACCGACGGGTGCAGCGAGGACGCTTGTTGCTCGTTCCCAGCCGGGCCGGTGACGGCGTTGGTGGCAGGCAACGGAAATGACGGGGTGGCCGGCCGACGGGAGCCGTCTGAACAGCGTGGGCGGCGAGGGCGGCCCGGCGCTTAGCACGAGCTCGGCGAGCGTCCGCCATGGAGATGACGAAGCGACGGGGCGTGGATCGACGGAAGGAAAGCTTCGGGGCCCCCTTCCTGGCGCGCCAAATGTCGGATTTCAGCTTTCGGCAAAACCCTTGAGGTTTGAACTCTGGGGTGCGCGCGAAGATCTCCTCCTACCTAATCACGCCCTCAACCTCGCCACGATCTCAAAGGCTAGCTCGACGAACTCGCAACACAAAAGACACAAGATTTATACTGTTTCGGGCCACCGTTGTGGTGTAATACCCTACTCCAGTGTGGTGTGGTGGATTGCCTCTTGGGCTGAGGATGAACAGTACAAGGGGAAGAACAGCCTCCTGAGGTGAGGTGTTCTTGTGCTTGGTGAGTGTGAGGATGAACTGAATGAGTTCGAGATGAGTTGCCTCCTACTATGGTGGCTAGCCCTATTTATATAGGCCCTAGTCCTCTTCCCAAATATTGAGCGGGAAGGAAGCCAACAACGGCCAATTTGAAAGGGAACAGCTAGTACAAGCTCCTGACTAAAGGTGGTCTTCGTCTGCCAAAGGCTCTGGTGGTGACGCCGTCTTGGGCTCCACGGTGACCTCCGTCTTGCCGTCCTGCTGGTCTTGGTCTCGTTGCACCGATATGGAAACCTTTGCCTGATGCCTCTGTACTCATCGCCTGTGCTTGCCTCCTTAGCACCAAAGAGGAAACGAGGACACTGTGCGCACTGGCGCCCGCCTGATCTTGGTCGTCATGGCTGACGTCATGAGAACCTCGCGAGGTTTGCCTTGCCTTGGTCTCTCCGCCCCTCGCAAGCCTGCCTGGCGAGGCCGCTCCCGAGGAGGTCTTGTGTCGTCCGCCTCGCGAGGCTTGGCCCCTCGCGAGGTTCTCGAATGCTTGTTGGTGAAGATGGGCCACACGGGCCCGCTTGCAGAGCGACGCCGTGGGCCGCAGGCAGGCAAGTTTGGGGACCCCCGTTCCCAGAACGCCGACAACTTTCTCTAGGATCGCATTAAAATTTAAGCGAACGGTAGCGCGGGCCATTGATCTATAACACAGATTTGCAAAGACTATTAGAACTAAGTTCATGATAAATTTTAGTTCAAATAATCAAATTACCAATGAACTCGCACTTAAATCAACATCGGTCAAGTTGTCTAAGTGATACATGATCCAAATCAACTAACCCATGTGCGATCATCACGTGAGATGGGGGAGTCTTCAATGGTGAACATTGATGACCCACAAGTATAGGGGATCAATCGTAGTCCTTTCGATAAGTAAGAGTGTCGAACCCAATGAGGAGCAGAAGGAAATGAAAAGTGGTTTTCAGCAAGGTATTTTCTGCAAGTACTGAAATAGTTGGTAACAGGTAGTTTGATAGCAAGATAATTTGTAACGACCAAGTAACAGTAATGGGAAATAAAGTGCAGCAGGGTAGCCCAATCCTTTTGTGGCAATGGACAGGCCAAAATGGTCTTATAATAAGCAAAGCGTTCTTGAGGGTACACGGGAATTTCATCTAGTCACTTTCATCATGTTGGTTTGATTTGTGTTCGCTACTTTGATAATTTGATATGTGGGTGGACCGGTGCTTAGGTGTTGTTCTTACTTGAACAAACCTCCTACTTATGTAACACCCTCGCAAGCATATGCAACTACGAGAAAAGTATAAAGATAAAATCTAACCATAGTGTTAAAGTTGTGGATCCAAATCGGCCCCTTACTAAGTAGCACATACACTAGGGTTTAAGATTTTGTCACTCTAGCAACCCATCATCTAATAACTAGTCCACAATGCATTCCCTTAGGCCCAAATATGGTGAAGTACCATGTAGTAAACATTCACATGACACCACTAAGGGAATCACAACATACATATCATCAAAATATCGAACACATATCAAGTTCACATGATTACTTGCAACATGACTTCTCCCGTGACCTCAAGAACAAAAGTAACTACTCACAAATAATAATCATGCTCAAGATCAGAGGGGTATTAAATAGCATAATGGATCTGAGCATATAATCTTCCACCAAATAAACCATATAGTAATCAACTACAAGATGTAATCAACAATACTAGTTACCCACAAGCACCAATCTAAGGTTTGGGTACAAAGATTGAACACAAGAGATGAACTAGGGTTTGAGAGGAGATGGTGCTGTTGATGATGTTGATGGAGATTGCCCTCCCAAAGATGGGAGAGTTGTGGGTGGTGACGATGACGATGATTTCCCCCTCCGGGAGGGAAGTTCCCCCGGCGGAATTCCTCCGCCAGAGGGCAAAAGTGCTCCTGCCCAAGTTCCGCATCGAGACGGCGGCGCTTCCTCCCGAAAGTGCTCTCTCTATTTTTTCCAGGTCAAAATGACTTATATAACAGAAGATGGGCACCGGAGGTGGGCCGAGGAGGGCACAACCCACATTGGCGCGCCTGGGCTCCCTGGCGTGCACAGGTGGGTTGTGCCCACCCGGTGGGCCCCCTCTGGTAGTCATTGGCTCCAATATTCTTCATATATTGCAAAATAATTCTCCGTAAATTTTCAGTTCTTTTGGGGATGTGCAGAAAAGGTAACTTTGACAAAGCTTTTACAGGTCCAGAATTCCAGCTGCCGGCATTCTCCCTCTTTGTGTAAACCTTGCATATTATGAGAGAAAAGTCATTAGAAATAATCAAAAAATTATTATGTATAAAACATTATAAATAACAGTAGGAAAACATGATGCAAAATGGACGTATCAAACATCTCCATGTTGATCATATCTACTATATGACTCACGTTTGACCTTTCGGTCTCTAGTGTTCCGAGACCATGTCTGTACATGCTAGGCTCGTCTAGTTTAACCCAAGTATTCTGCATGTGCAAAACTGGCTTACACCCGTTGTATGTGAACGTATAATCTATCACACCCGATCATGACGAGATGCTTCGAAACGACGAACTTTAGCAACGGTGCATACTCAGGGAGAATACTTTTTATCTTGAAATTAAGTGAAGGGATCATCTTACAATGCTGCCGTCATTCTAAGCAAAATAAGATGCACAAAGGATAAACATCACATGCAATCAAAATATGTGACATGATATGGCCATCATCATCTTGTCCTTTTTGATCTCCATCTCCAAAGCAATGACAAGATCTCCATCGTCACCAGTGCGACTGATATGTCTCCAAGGTATATATAATTTATGAAGTATTCATGCCATGTTTACAACAATTTTATATGGTTTTGGTATGATTTGCATGGAACTAACCCGGACTGACGCTGTTTTCAGCAAAACTACCGTGGTGTTGTTTTTTGTGCAGAAATGAAAATTCTCCAAATTAGTTGAAACTTTTTGATGATTTTTTTGGAACAAAAGAGGCACTAGAAGCTTCGTGGGAGGGCCATAAGAGCCATGAGGAGGGCACAACCCACCAGGGCGCGCCTGGAGCCCAACCCCTGTGCAGGTGGGTTGTGCTCACCTCGAGGCCAATCTTCGCGTAAGACGAACGCGAAAATATCCTATAAATAGAGAAACACCCAAAAATAACCCTAGATCAGAAGTTCCGCCACCTCAAGCCTCTCTAGCCACGAAAAACTAATCTAGACCCTGTTTCGGCACCCTGCTGGAGGGGGAAATCATCACCGGTGGCCATCTTCATCATCCCGACGGCCGCCAAGATGAGGACGGAGTAGTCCACCCTCGGGGCTGAGGGTTTGTACCAGTAGCTATGTGTTTAATCTCTCTCTCTCTTGTGTTCTTGAGATGTCACGATCTTGATGTATCATGGGCTTTGTTAATATAGTTGGATCATATGGTGTTTTCCCCTCTCTATCTTGTTGTGAATTGAGTTTTTCCTTTGAGATTTCGTTCTTATTGGATTGAATACTTTTATGGATTTGAGAACACTTGATGTATGTCTTGCTATGAATACATGTGGTGACAATGGGATATCATATTGATTCACTTGATATGTGTTTTGGCACTCAACTTGCAGATTCCCGAGGTGACATTGGGGTAATCGATGCATAGGGGTTGATGCACGTTCTCGTCTTTGTTTCTGCAGTAGAAATCTTAGGGCACTCCTTTAGGTTCTTTGTGTTGGATTGAGTATTATGAATCTGAAATTGTTTGATGCATATCGTAAAATCAACTCACGGATACTCACGGTGACATTGGAGTATCTAGGTCACATTAGAGTTGGTTGATGTGTATCATATGGTGTTATTTTAGTATGAACTATTGGTTAGATTGATCGCAAAGAATACCTTGGTGTTATTTTAGTACGAACTTTAGGATAGGTTTATCGGAAACAATAGCTTTGAGGTGGTTTCGTACCCTACAAACAATTTCTTCTTATGTTCTCCGCTAAATAGGAACTTTGGAGTGATTCTTCATCGCACGTTGAGGGATGGTTATATGATCCAATTATATTAGCATTGTTGAGAGATTGCACTAGCGAAATTACAGACCATAGGCCTCATTTTCAAGCATTGCAATACCGATTGTGCTCCGTTTTATCGGTGCTACCTTGCTGTTTTTTATTGTTCCTATTATAAAAATCAATATCTACTATAATTACTACACTTTTATGACCATCTCTTCGCCGAACTAGTGCACATATACAAATTACCATTGTATTTGATGTGTTGGGGACACAAGAGACTCTTTGTTATTTGGATGCAGGGTTGTTTGAAAGAGACCATCTTCATCCTACGCCTCCCATGATTTGATAAACCTTAGGTCGTCCACTTGAGGGAAATTTGCTACTGTCCTACAAAACTCTGCGCTTGGAGGCCCAACACGAATCTACAAGAACAAGTTGTGTAGTAGACATCAAGCTCTTTTCTGGCACCGTTGCCAGGGAGGTGAGTGCTTGAAGGTATATCTTTAGATCTTGCAATTGAATCTTTTAGTTTCTTGTTTATCACTAGTTTGGTTTATAAAAATAAAACTACAAAAAACATGTAATTGAGGTTGCATCATATTATTCATCTTTATAATGTCTTTCGTGAAAATGATGGAAAGGAAAATTGTGCTCAGTTGATAGAAGAAGAATTCTATAAAATGTTTGACAAAAAATCTTTGAATGATGAGCATGATTGCAATGTTGTTGGTATGAATTCTTTGAATATCCATTATGCTAATGATATGCACGGGCATAAGCTTGGGGATGCTATATTTGATGAAGATGATATTTTTATCCCCCAAGTTTTGATGAGAAAATTTATTATGATGATTACATGCCTCCTATTTATGATGATTATATAGATGAAAGTAGATTTGGAGATGTCATGACTTTATTTAATGATGAATCCACTATTTTGCAAGAGGTTCCAATTGACTATGACAACAAAGTTCGTATCTATGATGATTATGGTGATGACATGTATGTAATAAAGAGTAATGATAACTATGAAACTTCTCATCATAATTTTAATTTTCAGTTTGATTATGGAAATCAAGTATCTCATGATAGTTGTTTTGTTGAATTCATTCATGATGCTACTAAAAATTATTATGAGAGAGGAATATATGCTTCTACTGAAGGAAATATTCCCTAGAGGCAATAATAAAGTTGTTATTTTATATTTCCTTATATCATGATAAATGTTTATTATTCATGCTAGAATTGTATTAAACGAAAACTTGATACATGTGTGGATACAGAGACAAAACACCGTGTCCCTAGTAAGCCTCTACTAGACTAGCTCGTTAATCAAAGATGGTTAAGTTTCCTAACCATAGACATGTGTTGTCATTTGATGAACGGGATCACATCATTAGGAGAATGATGTGATGGACAAGACCCATCCGTTAGCTTAGCATAATGATCGTTAAGTTTTATTGCTATTGCTTTCTTCATGTCATATAAATATTCCTTTGACTATGAGATTATGCAACTCCTGGATATCGAGGAATACCTTGTGTGCTATCAAACATCACAACGTAACTGGGTGGTTATAAAGATGCTCTACACGTATCTCCAAAGGTGTTTGTTGGGTTGGCATAGATCGAGATTAGGATTTGTCACTCCGAGTATCAGAGAGGTATCTCCAGGCCCTCTCGGTAATGCACATCATAATATGCCTTGCAAGCAATGTGACTAAAGAGTTAGTTGCAGGATGATGCATTATCGAACGAGTAAAGAGACTTGCCGGTAACGAGATTGAACTAGGTATGAAGATACCGACGATCGAATCTCGGGCAAGTAACATACCGATGACAAAGGGAATAACATATGTTGTCATTACGGTACAACTGATAAAGATCTTCATAGAATATGTGGGTACCAATATGAGCATTCAGGTTCCGCTATTGGTTATTGACTGGAGAGGTGTCTCGGTCATGTATAAATAGTTCTCGAACCCGTAGGGTCCGCACGCTTAACATTCGATGACGATTTTGTATTATATGAGTTATGTGATTTGGTGAACGAATGTTTTTCGGAGTCCCAGATGAGACCACAGACATGACGAGGAGTCTCGAAATGGTGGAGAGGTAAAGATTCATATATAGGACGATGATATTCGGACACTGGAAGTGTTCTAGGGGTACCGGGTACATATCGGGTCACCGAAAGGGGTTCGGGGCATCCCCCCGGCAGCTACATGGGCCTAATGGGCCAAGAAGGGGACAGACCAGCCCCTAGGGGGCTGGTGCAACCCATTTAGGCCAAAATAAGGGGGAAGGAAAAAGGAGAAGAGGGAATGGAAGGCGAGGGATTCGGCCTCCCCCTTCCTTCTCTCCTCCCTCCTCCTTCCTTCCCCCTCCGGATGAATATGGAAGGGCGGAGGCCAAATTGGGAGGCGCCCAGGTAGGATTACTCCTACTTGGGGCGCCTCCTTGGCAGCCTCTCCTCCCCTCCAACCTATATATATGAGGGGGGCACCGCTAGAACACACAACATTGATTCCTAGCTGTGTGCGGTGCCCCCCTCCACAGTTTACGCCTCTGGTCATATTGTCATAGTGCTTTGGCGAAGCCTTGTGCGGATCACTTCACCATCACCGTCACCACGCCATCGTGCTGACGAAATTCTCCCTCGACACTTTGCTGAATCAAGAGTTCGAGGGACGTCATCGAGCTCAACATGTGCAGAACTCGGAGGCAACGTACGTTCGGTGCCTGATGGGTCGGAACGAGAAGAAGTTCGACTACATAAACCACATTGTCAAATGCTTCTGCTTTCAGTCTAAGAGGGTATATGGACACACTCTCCCCCTCTCGTTGCTATGCATCTCCTAGATAGATCTTGCATGAGCGTAGGAATTTTTTTTAAATTGCATGCTACGTTCCCCAACAGTGGCATCTGAGCCAGGTCTATGCGTAGATATATGCGCGAGTAGAACACAAAGAGTTGTGGGCAGTGATCGTCATACTGCTTACCACCAATGTCCTATTTTGATTCGGCGGTATTGTTGGATGAAGCGGCCCGGACCAACCTTACATGACCACGTGAGACCGGTTCCACCGACAGACATGCAACTAGTTTTGCATAAAGGTGGCTGGCGGGTGTCTCTTTCTCCAACTTTAGTTGAATCAAATTTGACTGCGACCGGTTGTTGTTGAAGGTTAAAATAGCAAACTTGATAAATCACCGTTGTGGTTTTGAAGCGTAGGTAAGAACAGTTCTTAGTAGAAGCCCATAGCAGCCACGTAAAACTTGCAACAACAAAGTGGAGGACGTCTAACTTGTTTTTGCAGGGCATGTTGTGATGTGATATGATCAAGACATGATGTGATATACGTTATTGTATGAGATGATCATGTTTTGAAAAAGTTATCGGCAACTGGCAGGAGCCTTATGGTTGTCGCTTTATTGTATGAAATGCAAACGCCATGTAATTGATTTACTTTATCACTATGCGTTAGCGATAGTTGTAGAAGCAATAGTTGGCGAGACGACCACGACGCTATGATGGAGATCAAGGTGTCAAGCCGGTGACGTTGGAGATCATGATGGTGCTTTGGAGATGGAGATCAAAAGCACAAGATGATCCCTTACTAAAATTTCAAGGTATAAGTGTTCTCCCTGAGTATGCACCGTTGCAACAGTTCGTCGTGCTGAGACACAACGTGATGATCGGGTGTGATAAGCTCTACGTTCAGATACAACTCGTGCAAGACAGTTTTGCACATGCGGAATACTGGGGTTAAACTTGACGAGCCTAGCATGTATAGACATGGCCTCGGAACACTGGAGACCGAAAGGTCGAACGTGAATCATATAGTAGATATGATCAACATAGAGATGTTCACCATTGAAGACTACTCCATATCACGTGATGATCGGAAATGGTTTAGGTTATATGGATCACGTGATCATTTAGATGACTCGATGGATGTCTATCTAAGTGGGAGTTCTTAAGTAATATGATTAATTGAACTTAATTTATCATGAACTTAGTCCTGATAGTATTTGCATATCTATGTTGTAGATCAATAGCTCATGTTGTAGCTCCCCTATGTTTTTGATATGTTCCTCGAGAAAACTAAGTTGAAAGATGATAGTAGGAATGATGCGGACTGGGTCCGTGATCTGAGGATTATCCTCATTGCTGCACAGAAGAATTATGTCCTCGATTCACCACTAGGTGATAGACCTATTGCAGGAGCGGATGCAGACGTTATGAACGTTTGGCAAGCTCGATATGATGACTACTTGATATTTTAGTGCGCCATACTTTACGGCTAAGAACCGGGACTTCAAAAACGTTTTGAACACCACGAAGCATATGAGATGTTCCAATCGTTGAAATTGGTATTTCAGACTCATGCTAGTGTCGAGAGGTATGAGACCTCTGACAAGTACTTTTCCTACAAGATGGAGGAGAATAGCTCAACCAGTGAGCATGTGCTCAGAATGTCTGGGTACTACAATCACTTGAATCAAGTGGGAGTTAATCTTCCAGATAAGATAGTGATTGACAGAGTTCTCTAGTCACTATCACCAAGCTACTAGAACTTCGTGATGAACTATAATGTGCAAGGGATAACGAAAAAGATTCCCGAGCTATTCGCGATGCTGAAATCGGCGAAGGTAGAAATCAAGAAAGAACATCAAGTGTTGATGGTTAACAAGACCACAAGTTTCAAGAAAAAGGGCAAAGGAAAGAAAGGGAACTTCAAAAAGAATGGCAAGAAAGTTGCCACTCCCGTGAAGAAGCCCAAAGCTGGACCCAAGCCTGAAACTAAGTGCTTCTACTGCAAAGGAAATGGTCACTGGAAGTGGAACTGCCCCAGATACTTGGCGGATAAGAAGGATGGCAAAGTGAACAAAGTTATATTTGATATACATGTTATTGGTGTGTACTTTACTAGTGTTTATAGCAACCCTTCGGTATTTGATACTGGTTCAGTTGCTAAGAGTAGTAACTCGAAACAGGAGTTGCAAAATAAACACAGACTAGTTAAGGACAAGGTGACGATGTGTGTTGGAAGTAATTCCAAGGTTGATACGATCACCATCGCACACTCCCTCTACCTTCAGGATTAGTGTTGAACCTAAATAAAAGTTATTTGGTGTTTGCGTTGAGCATTAATATGATTAGATCATGTCTGCTGCAATACAGTTATTCATTTAAATCAGAGAATAATTGTTGTTCTGTTTATATGAATAAAACCTTCTATGGTCATACACCCAATGTGAATGGTTTATTGAATCTCGATCGTAGTGATACACATATTCATAATATTGATGCCAAAAGATGCAAAGTTAATAATGATAGTGCAACATATTTGTGGCACTGCCGTTTAGGGCATATTGGTGTAAAGCGCATGAAGAAACTCCATGCGGTTGGACTTCTGGAATCACTTGATTATGAATCATTTAATGCTTGCGAACCATGCCTCACGGGCAAGATGACCAAGACTCCATTCTCCGGAACAATGGAGCGAGCCAGTGACTAATTGGAAATAATACATACCGATGTATGCGGTCCGATGAGTGTTGAGGCTCGCAGTGGGTATCGTTATTTTCTGACCTTCACAAATGATTTGAGCAGATATGGGTATATCTACTTGATGAAACACAAATCTGAGACATTTGAAAAGTTCAAAGAATTTCAGAGTGAAGTGGAGAATAATCATAACAAGAAAAATAAAGATTCTATGATCTGATCACGGAGGCGGATATTTGAGTTACGAGTTGGCCTTCATTTAAAACAATGTGGAATAGTTTCACAATTCACGCCACCTGGAACACCATAGCGTCATCGTGTGTCCGAACGTCGTAACCGTACTTTATTAGATATGGTGCGATCTATGATGTCTCTTATCGATTTACCACTATCGTTTTGGGGTTATGCATTAGAGACAGCTGCATTCACGTTAAATGGGGCACCGTCTAAATCCGTTGAGACGACACCGTATGAATTATGGTTTGGCAAGAAACCTAAGCTGTCATTTCTTAAAGTTTGGGGTTGCAATGCTTATGTGAAAAAGCTTCAACCTGATAAGCTCGAACCCAAATCGGAGAAGTGCGTCTTCATAGGATCCAAAAGAAACTGTTGGGTACACCTTCTATCACAGATCCGAAGGCAACATCTTTGTTGCTAAGAATGGATCCTTTCTAGAGAACTTGATGAGGTAACTGTACCTTTTCTCTAAAATTGGAAAGTAGCTCATCACAGAAAACCATTCCCGTCATGCTTACACCAAATAGAAAGGAAACTAATGATAATGATCATGAAATTTCAGATCAGGTTACTACCGAACCTCGTAGGTCAACTAGAGCACGTTCCGCACTAGAGTGGTACGGTAATCCTGTTCTGGAAGTCATGTTACTAGATCATGACGAACCTACGAACTATGAGGAAGCGATGATGAGCCCAGATTCCATAAAATGGCTTGAGACAATGAAATCTGAGATGGGATCCATGTATGAGAACAAAGTATGGACTTTGGTTGAATTGCCCGATGATCGACAAGCCACAGAGAATAAATGGATCTTCAAGAAGAAGACTGACGCTGATGATAATGTTACTGTCTACAAAGCTCGACTTGTCGTGAAAGGTTTTCGACAAGTTCAAGGAGTTGACTAAGATGATATTTTCTCACTCGTAGTGATGCCTAAGTTTGTCTGAATCATGTTAGCAATTGCCGCATTTTATGAAATCTGGCAAATAGATGTCAAAACTGCATTCCTTAAATGGATTTCTTAAAGAAGAGTTGTATATGATGCAACCAAAAGGTTTTGTCGATCCTAAAGGTGCTAACAAAGTGTGCAAACTCCAGTGATCCATCTATGGACTGGTGCAAGCATCTCGGAGTTGGAATATACGCTTTGATAAGGTGATCAAAGCATATGGTTTTATACAGACTTACGGTGAAGCCTGTATTTACGAGAAAGTGAGTGGGAGCTCTGTAGCATTTCTGATATTATATGTGGATGACATATTGCTGATTGGAAATGATATAGAATTTCTGGATAGCATAAAAGATACTTGAATAAGAATTTTACAATGAAAGACCTTTGTGAAGCTACTTATATATATATTAGGCATCAATGAGAAGATACCTTGACAAGATTTTGAAGGAGTTCAAAATGGATCAGTCAAAGAAAGAGTTCTTGCCTGTATTGTAAGGTGTGAAGTTGAGTAAGACTCAAAGCCCAACCACGGCATAAGAAAGAGAGAGAATGAAAGTCATTCCCTATGCCTTAGCCATAGGTTCTATAAAGTATGCCATGTTGTGTACCAGACCTATTGTGTACTTTGCCATGAGTTTGGCAAGGGGGTACAATAGTGATCTAGGAGTAGATCACTGGAGAGTGGTCAAATTTATCCTTAGAGGACTAAGGATGTATCACTACAAAAAACGACACTTCCGTGATGTACGTGTTTGTCACAGTCGGTCACGTTTTCTGTCATGCATGTACATCCATGACGATTTTATGAAAGAATCAAGATAGTCATACCTGTGCTGTCGTAGAAGTGTCCACTTCCATGACGATAAATCGTGTGTCATAGAAGTGCTTTCGTCAAGGGTGACCGACACGTGGCATCGACCGTAACGGGTCGCCGTTAAGCTATCAGGTCCGGTTTTGGATCCGATAACCCGTTAAAAGCCCGGACCAATGGGGATCTTCCACGTGTAAAATTCACATTGGCCGGAGGAAACACGTATTGGCTCAACGTTCGGACAGATGTCATCCACTCATTGGACATGAGGCACCTATGATACATCGACACGTGGCACGGCCCCACAGAGGCCCATTTCGGTGAAACGGCCGGCCCAGCTAAATGCCCACCATGTTTTTTCAGACACTAGTGGGCTGGCCCGTTAACAGCCTGCCATGTTTTGGGTCAAATTGAGGCCCATACCAGATCAGGCCCATTCACAACATGCTGTGTTTTGGGCCAAATTACGGCCCATATCGGATCAGGCCTGTTAACAGGCCACTGTTCTTTTGGGCCCATACTAAGACATGTTTGTATTTCAGCCTATAAATGCCCGTTTACCAGTTCGGCCCGATAATAGTTTCGGCCTATTAGCGGCCCATGGTGCATCTGCGACGTTGTCGGCCCGGTTTAACTTTAGGTCATTTAACGGCCCATGCAGAAACTGGGCTATTTCTTGTCCGAAGTAACTTTAGGCCTCTTAACGGCTCGTAGTCTTCGTGGATAAATTTCAGCCCAACTGGCCTATCGGCCTGTTAATGGCCTGTGTAATAGTTGGGCCTAATTACAGCCTGCGTTGAATCCGGCCTGCTTTCAGCCCATCTGATAATGGCCCGTGACACTTTTAGGCCTATGGCCCGCATAGATACTGGCCTGTTTATAGCCCGTAATTTTATTGGGCCAAACAGGCCCGAGATATATTTTGGCCTATTAACTCCTCGTCCTATTTGGGCCAAACATGGGCCTTAGGCAGTTTCGGCCTATATTGGCCCGTGAATTTTTTGGCTCAACGCTAGCCCAGTCTAGGTTTTAGCCTATTAAAAGCCCATGGTATTCTCTGGCCCAGCTGGACAGAACTTTACTCGGCCTGTTAAAGGCGGGAAACAACTAGGTTTAGACCTGCTAATGGCCCAAGATGATTATAGGCCCAGGTTTTGGCCCATATGCGTAATGGGCTGGCCTGAAGACCGACAACACTGAGATCCACTGAACCTTCCGGCCTAAATTACAGCATACCGACCAAGAATAAACCTAGACTACACAACAAAGAAATTACAGCATATTACATCCCCTAGGCATCAAAGTTCGCCGTCGGTGATAACAAAGGGAAACCAGACAGCAGATTACATAAACTGGGCAGGTCACCACCAGTGGAAGTTAATAGGCGGACAAAATAATAGAGAGAACCGACAGCACTTCAACACGGTTCAAGAAAGGTTAGCCCGGCCCAGGAGCTGCAGCGCAAGCAGCTTAGCAACCTGATGAGACTGTGCTTCTTTGGCGCTTATCCACCAACTTAAGTTGTATAGCATCAATAAACGTCCTGTACATATGGTTAATCTTGCATAGAGATTGGAGTTCCAGTCGTATTTGAGCGGAAGCATGTATTTCTGTTTGAATTTCAGACTGAAGAAGTCGAACAGATTCAGGCAGCGACTTCATCGATCTTGTGTCACTGAGTAAGTTTTACACTACATCAAGATGTGACTTCGTGGTTCTATCCCTACCCTCAATATGTGTTGCCTTCTCCTCTGGAACATGTGTTAGAGGGACAAACAATGGGTCCGTCTCACTATCAGTGTGGCAGTTCTTTCTAGCAGCAGTGTTGTCACCCTGAAAGAGAAACAAGTAGGTAGATAAAAGGTTTTGCACATATAAGCATCAGCGCTGTCAATTCATCTCATTTCTTTGTCAGAAATAAAGAGACACAGTTTAAAATAGCATTAACATAATAGGCATTCTTCATAGTTAAGACGACAGGAAATGGAATTGTGCAGGAGCGGCTAGCTTCACCAGACCACTGGATTATACATCAAGAAAACAAGCATAGATGTAGTTCTAAACAACGTATAAGCATGAACGGTGAGTGCACTGTCAATTTATACCATTTCAGATTGGTAAATAAAGAGACACGATTTAAATAACATTAATATAGTATGGCATTGTTCATAGTTGAGACATAGCAGGATATGACATTGTGCTGTTGTTGGTAGTCTCACCACATCACTGGATTACAGATCAAGAACACAAGCATACACATAGTGCTAAACAAGATAACTTGCTATGTTTAGTTTAATTTACATGGTACGAATAAGGAACTAGATTGTATAACTAAAGACTGAAATTGAGAAGGACAAACTTATGTTTAGGTACTTCTACTTTATAAACTTTGAACAAGCAATTTGATGCAGACAACAAAAATAAACAGCATTTGCACCCATAGCTATCCAAATATAAACAACAAAGTTTGAAGGCTCGAGGAGGACAAACTTACATTAGTAGTGAAGACAGGCTCTATAAAGGCCTTGTCCATATTGATGGGGGGGCAATTCAAGAAGTCTACCGCACACTCTTCTTCAAGAGTATTGCCTTTATTCTACATTTTGTTAAGAGTAAATATAGACGTGAAAATATAAGAACAAATGATGATTATTTAACTTAAGATGCAGAGTACAAATGTAAATACAGCATACAGGCAGAAGGCACTGACAAGAGCAATGCGGAGCTAAACTTCTTCAGTGACATTGGTTTTATTCACTATTTTGGCAAGAGTAAATGTAAATCTGATGTGTAGAAAAATGGAGGACAAGGGAAAATAAGCTGCAAAGTGTACATGAAGAACTAGCTGACAAATATAAGTACAGTGATGAAGGACAACAGATAGTTACAAGAACAATGCAGAACTAAATTTTTTCATAGGCACTGGGTTTGTTCTACATTAATTTAAGCATTAATATAGATCTGATAATTTGGAACGAATAGTGGATAAGCAAGCTATAGTGCACAATGATGTGACATAATCCACCAGGTATGAATGTAAGGACAGCGATAGGACAATAGGTACTCACAAGAGCAAAGCAGCGACCAGCATAGTTGTGATATCCTAGGTTTTGCGGCGCTGGTTCTATCGCCAATATATGTCGGGTGCTATGTGATTTCTCCGGTAGCACTACCTTTTTCAAGGACTTTGCTTGTACTCCTTCAAGTTCTGCAATCACCCTCTTCCTTTTGGATGTCTGAAACACAAGGAAAGCATTTGAATGGGAAAACATGGTATGACGACAAATGGAATAGGTGTTGATAATGGATGGGCATGGCGTCTTCACATATATCATGAGTAAACTAAGCAGATGGTGGTGCAACGAAGCAAAGGAAATGCAAGACACCTTATGCAAGATATGTGCAACCAATTAAACCTTGCCAAATTAGAACAGGCACCTTATTGGGTGAACAGGATAGGCCATCTGCCTTTGACTCCTTGAGCTCAGAATAGTCATTAGGTTCATATTCTGAATACGAATCTATAGGCCGGGAGCATGTGGGTTTCATTGCATCCACAATGGACCTCAATCCCTTGATGCCAAGTTTGTTACCCATTGAACTATTCCGCAATATTCTTCTGATGTGCGCATTCTTATATTCATTGTGATTACGTACAATATCTGTAAAGCATGAAAACACAAATAGTAGTGAGATTATCTTTGTAATACAGAGGATATTGTAATATAATAGAGGCTCCCTGTAAACCCTTGAGTGCTATCACTGGATTCTGATGAGAGAGCTCATGTGTGCTGTAATATGGTGAGTAGATTAATATACTCTGGCACAACTACAAAAAAAATAAGCTCCCTGTTGGGGGCCCCAAATGTAAGAATAGTTGGCAGACGATAGGTTCATAATATACCGTATAGAAAGTTTATTGCCAAACCATGATAACGAGAGCGCAGAGCCGGTAGGCAGATCGTAGTGTATATAATAGGGGTACACCATAACCACCATAAATAAATAGGGAAAGTGGAACTAACTGGAAAACATAGGGTTTTGTCGCTACTAATATGCAGCCTATCGATCACCTACAGGCCAGCTCTATTCATCTGAAGGCGCACAACTATTACTATCAGTTTAATCTATCAAAGACCGTGCGGCTCCGACCATTTCCGGGGTATAATGGTAGACCAACTCGAAGTGCGAAATCATTTAGCAGATCCGGCCCAATAGAGGTGTCAACTGTAGATGTCCCTGCTCCCCTTCCCGACAAGGAACATACTGTCTTACTAAAGAACAACAGAAGAGGAACATGTTAAAGAACATAAGAGGAAGCATATTCTGCATGTCTGCATGCAAGTCGCGTGACTTTTGTCATTTGGGTCAGTCGACCATTTCAGGCGGTTGGATGAAGATCCTACGTCTCCTAACCCTTCTTCTTCCTCGTCGCTGATTCTTCCCATACAGAACACCGCACGGGCCGTCGGCCGAACCACCGACCCCCACCGCATGTGTTCCTCCGCCACCCCCACCCCCGCCCCCACCCGCGTTGATTTTTTTCGTTCGGTGAGGCCCCACCACCGCCCCCACAACCACCGTCCCCACCCGAGCCCCTGCCTTCGCACCGGCGAACTCCGGCGAGCTCTGAAAAATCGACTGACCCAATTTTGAAATTTAGTCTACTGTCATTTAACTAGTGTGGAATATAAAAGGGGAAAACCATAAGCATTGCGAGTATAGTGTTGAGCGTGCCATGGCGGATCTGAAGGTGCAAACCGGACAAAGTCAACTTCGCAACCAATGTTTGCCTTAAACTAGCAAGTAAGTGATGGACAAGAAATCAGAGTAAAGCAGTGGAGATATATTTTCTTGCCGCGATAAATAAGCTGAGCAGATACGAAAGAGTCCCGCCTCTGGTGCGGCACCGTGTATTCATCTGCTGAGAATTTGACGGTGCTGCGGTAGCGATGGCTATCGGCTTCGTGGAAGCAGATCTAGGAGGGTAGACGATGGTGGTGGGGCGCGGCGGACGAGATGGTTGTAGGAGCGGCGCCGGCAAGGTGGACGACGACGGGGATGAAGCGAGAGGACGGGATGCAAGGATCCCGGTCCAAAGCCGTGGATGAGAGAGGTCGATCTCTTGTAATGGATGACGGCGTCGGGGTATCAGCTCCAGCATGGTGGAGGAGGACGGCGGTGGATGGGGTGGCAGACAGAGGAGGCTGGGGTGGAGAGGGTGTTTTGGCGCCCACGGAGTACGAATGGGGAAATGGAGGGAGAGAGGAAGGGGGGAACCATGTCTTCAGGGCGCGCTTGTCTCAAATGCAAGGAAATTTACAAACTTAGCCCCCGTTTAAAATTTTCTACATCACAACAATATTAGTCGGTTGGGGATAGGACGGTAATCTCGCATACACCGAATATTTGCTGACGAGAGTTTGTTTTTGGCGCCCACCGTGTATGAATCGGGGAGGGAGTCGATTTCGGCCGAGGAGACACTGTGTTTTGGCGCCCACCATGTATGAATTCGGGTGAGAGGCGGTTATGTCACGTTTGAGTGAAATTACAAACCTACCCCTATCAAAACCTATAGAAATCGAGCCGATAGGCTTTGTGTGTCAGGGATAGGCAGTAATTTCCATCTCGCAGGTTTTGGTTTCGGGCGGTTACTGCGACTTTCCCCGCAAATTTTTGCAGAGTAAGAGTGCACGTTTACCATGCCGACTCAATTCGAATCCAGTTTGTATTCTATTTTTGTTCGGGCAGGATCAATTTTCGCTTGGAATAAAATTCTATATACATCATTCTTTTATATATACTTTCAAAAGCTCAACACCCTTTATACATAAATATGGTTTACAAATGGCATGATCTCAGATTCATAAGGCTGTATCCATCCTAATTTGGATTTCCAAATATTTGAAACCACTTTATGTTGAAATCCAATGTATGCATTCCTCGCTAACTGTCTCCAATTAATGTGTGTTTCGTGCGTTTTTCTACTTCTCAAACATGTATAATGTGTTTCACACAGACAACATATAGTGTAATCCTGTTTAGACTTTAATTGCATATAAATCATGCATTGTCTCTAATTAAAGAATCTATGGATCACTAATATTGATAAACTATATAACATTACACGTGTCCCCAAATTCAAATGAATATGCATGTTTGATACACCAATTTGCATTATGATATTATCGATGTCGTGATCTCCAGTTGAAATATTTGAATCCCCTTTAATCTAGATATTCGTCTCATATAGCTATCACTCATGCTTATATAGGAGTATCTCTCTAGACCTATACGCATTCATCCTCTCTCAGATATCTCTCGTGCTACCTGTATGTCGACAATGATCTTTTATCTTCGTAACACACTGATGATACGTCTCCAAAGTATCTATAATTTTTGATTGTTCCATGCTATATTATATTCTGTTTTGGACATTATTGGGCTTTATTATACACTTTTATATTATTTTTGTGACTAACCTATTAACCGGAGGCCCAGCCCAAAATTGATGTTTTTTGCCTATTTCAGAGTTTCGCAGAAAAATAATATCAAACAGAGTCCAAACAGAATGAAACCTTCGGGAACGTGATTTTCGGAACGAACGTGATCCAGAGGACTTGGACCCTACGTCAAGAAAGCTACCAGGAGGGCACGAGGTAGGGGGGCGCGCCTACCCCCTGGGCGCGCCCTCCACCCTCGCGGGCCCCACGTTGCTCCACCGACGTACTTCTTCCTCCTATATATACCTACGTACCCCCAAACTACCAGATACGGAGCCAAAAACCTAATTCCACCGCCACAACCTTCTGTACCCGTGAGATCCCATCTTGGGGCCTTTTCTGGAGCTCCGCCGAAGGGGGCATCGATCACGGAGGGCTTCTACATCAACACCATAGCCTCTCCGCTGATGTGTGAGTAGTTTACCTCAGACCTTCGGGTCCATAGTTATTAGCTAGATGGCTTCTTCTCTCTTTTTGGATCTCAATACAATGTTCTCCCCCTCTCTTGTGGAGATCTATTCGATGTAATCTTCTTTTGCGGTGTGTTTGTTGAGACCGATGAATTGTGGGTTTATGATCAAGTTTATCTATGAACAATATTTGAATCTTCTCTGAATTCTTTTATGTATGATTGGTTATCTTTGCAAGTCTCTTCGAATTATCAGTTTGGTTTGGCCTACTAGATTGATCTTTCTTGCAATGGGAGAAGTGCTTAGCTTTGGGTTCAATCTTGCGGTGTCCTTTCCCAGTGACAGTAGGGGCAGCAAGGCACGTATTGTATTGTTGCCATCGAGCATAACAAGATGGGTTTTATATCATATTGCATGAGTTTATCCCTCTACATCATGTCATCTTGCTTAAAGCGTTACTCTGTTCTTATGAACTTAATACTCTAGATGCATGCTGGATAGCGGTCGATGTGTGGAGTAATAGTAGTAGATGCAGGCAGGAGTCAGTCTAGTTGTCTCGGACGTGATGCCTATATACATGATCATACCTAGATATTCTCATAACTATGCTCAATTATGTCAATTGCTCAACCGTAATTTGTTCACCCACCATAATACTTATGCTCTCGAGAGAAGCCTCTAGTGAAACCTATGGCCCCCGGGTCTATTTTCCATCATATTTAATCTCCCGACAACAAGCTATTTCTGGTGCCGTTTTTATTTTACTTTCTTTACTTTGCACCTTTATCCTAAAAATACCAAAAATATTATCTTATCATATCTATCAGATCTCACTCTCGTAAGACCATGAAGGGATTGACAACCCCTTTATTGCGTTGGTTGCGAGGATTTATTTGTTTGTGTAGGTGCGAGGGACTTGTGTGTGGCCTCCTACTGGATTGATACCTTGGTTCTCAAAAACTGAGGGAAATACTTACACTACTTTGCTGCATCACCCTTTCCTCTTCAAGGGAAAACCAACGCAGTGCTCAAGAGGTAGCAAGAAGGATTTCTGGCGCCGTTGTCAGGGCGTCTACGCAAAAGTCAACATACCAAGTACCCATCACAAACCCTTATCTCCCGCATTACATTATTTGCCATTTGCCTCTCGTTTTCCTCTCCCCCACTTCTCCCTTGCCGTTTTATTCGCCCTCTCTTTTCCGTTCGCCTCTTTTTCGCTCGCTTTTCTTTCGCCATGTCGGAACCAAAAAGAGTTGGGGGTTCTCTCCCGAGCTTGGATGATCCTTCTATTCTATCTAAACTCATAAATAAAGCTATGGAAAAACCTGCCGGAGTTGTCAATGAGAGTCTTAATAATTTTGATGAAGATGATTCCGGAATTTTTCATTATTTACTCAATGAATCTTTGAAAGATGCTTGGGATAGGCTGTTAAGGATCCGGGCTAGCTATGTACCCCAATATCAAATTGAGGTTTACCTAAAAAGCTTTTATGCTGGGTTGCCCGCTTCGTTCAAACAAGTTTTGGATTCTATTTTTGAAGAGGGTTTTCATGAAGGGGACCCCATAGATACCTATGAAAAGATGAAAACTATATTTGTGCACCCCATGAATGAGAAAGTCGAATCTACATCTCTTTTGCTCTCTTACCAAAACGAATCTATCAAAGAAATAAGAGCTAGCCTAGATGCCAATTTCCGCAACGTACTTAATCTTTCTTCTACCATTAATAGCCTCGTGCTTTATCAAAATAGAAAGAATAATTCCATAGATAACAAGTTTGCTCTTTCTTCCCTAAAACCAAAGATGGCAACACCTAGATCTATCCTTGCTTTTGTGCCTAGCTAGGGGCGTTAAACGATAGCGCTTGTTGGGAGGCAACCCAATTTTATTTTTAGTTTTTTTGCTTTTTGCTTCTGTTTAGGAATAAATATTTGATCTAGCCTCTGGTTAGATGTGGTTTTATGTTTAAATTAGTGTTTGTGCCAAGTTAAACCTATAGGATCTTCTTGGATGATAGTTATTTGATCTTGCTGAAAATTGCAGAAACTTTCTGTTCACAAAATAATTGTTAAAAATCACCAGAACGTGATAAAATATTGATTCCAATTGCTTATGATCAATAAACAAATTTTCTAGGTCGTCCTATTTTGGCTGAATTTTTGGAGTTCCAGAAGTTTGCGTTAGTTACAGATTACTACAGACTATTCTGTTTTTGACAGTTTTCCGTGTGTTGTTTGCTTATTTTAATGAATCCATGGCTAATAAAATAGTTTATAAACCATAGAGAAGTTGGAATACAGTAGGTTTAACACCAATATAAATAAATAATGAGTTCATTACAGTACCTTGAAGTGGTGTTTTGTTTTCTTTCGCTAACGGAGCTCATGAGATTTTCTGTTAAGTTTTGTGTTGTGAAGTTTTCAAGTTTTGGGTGAAAGATTTGATGGATTATGGAACTAGGAGTGGCAAGAGCGTAAGATTGGGGATGCCCATGGCACCCCAAGATAATCTAAGGACACCAAAAATCCAAAGCTTGGGGATGCCCCAGAAGGCATCCCCTCTTTCGTCTACTTCCATCGGTAATTTACTTGGAGCTATATGTTTATTCACCACATGATATGTGTTTTGCTTGGAGCGTCTTGTATGATTTGAGTCTTTGTTTGTTAGTTTGCCACACTCATCTTTTCTATACACACCTTTTGAGAGAGTCACACATAAATTGGAAATTGTTAGAATACTCTATGTGCTTCACTTATATCTTTTGAGTTATATAGTTTTTGCTCTAGTGCTTCACTTATATCTTTTAGAGCACGGTGGTGGATTTGTTTTATAGAAACTATTGTTTTCTCATGCTTCACTTAGATTATTTTGAGAGTCCTACAAAACAGCATGGTAGTTTGCTTCAACAATGATAGGCATTCAAGATTAGTAAAAAAAATCTTATGAGTGTGTTGAATATTATGAGAATTTTGATACTAGATAATTGTTTTGAGATATGAAGATGGTGATATTAGAGTCATGCTAGTTGAGTAGTTTTGGATTTGAGAAATACTTGTGTTAAAGTTTGTGATTCCCGTAGCATGCACGTATGGTGAACCGTTATGTGATGAAGTCGGAGCATGATTTATTTATTGATTGTCTTCCTTATGAGTGGCGGTCGAGGACGAGAGATGGTCTTTTCCTACCAATCTATCCCCCTAGGAGCATGCGCGTAATACTTTGCTTTGATAACTTGTAGATTTTTGCAATAAGTATATGAGTTCTTTATGACTAATGTTGAGTCCATGGATTATACGCACTTTTCCTCCTTCCACCATTGCTAGCCTCTCTAATATCGCGCACTTTACGCCGGTATCATACACCCACCATATATCTTCCTCAAAACAGCCACCATACCTTCCTATCATGGCATTTCCATAGCCATTCCGAGATATATTGCCATGCAACTTACCACCGTTAAGTTTATTATGACACGCTCCATCATTGTCATATTGCTTCGCATGATCATGTAGTTTACATTGTATTTGTGGCAAAGCCACCATTCATAATTCTTTCATACGTGTCACTCTTGATTAATTGCATATCCCGGTATACCGCCAGAGGCATTCACATAGAGTCATATTTTGTTCTAAGTATTGAGTTGTAATTCTTGAGTTGTAAGTAAATAAAAGTGTGATGATCATCATTTTTTAGAGCATTGTCCCAAGTGAGGAAAGGATGATGGAGACTATGATTCCCCCACAAGTCGGGATGAGACTCCGGACGAAAAAAATAGGCCATAAAGAAGAAAAGGCCCAATAAAAAATGAGAGAAAAAAGAGAGAAGGGACAATGCTACTATCCTTTTACCACACTTGTGCTTCAAAGTAGCACCGTGATCTTCATGATAGAGAGTCTCCTATGATATCACTTTCATATACTAGTGGGAATTTTTTTCATTATAGAACTTGGCTTGTATATTCCAATGATGGGCTTCCTCAAAATGCCCTAGGTCTTCATGAGCAAGCGAGTTGGATGCACACCCACTTAGTTTCTTTTGTTGAGCTTTAATATATTTATAGCTCTAGTGCATCCGTTGCATGACAATCCCTACTCACTCACATTGATATCTATTAATGGGCATCCCCATAGCCCGTTGATACGCCTAGTTGATGTGAGACTACCTTCTCCCTTTTTTGTCTTCTCCACAACCACCATTCTATTCCACATATAGTGCTATGTCCATGGCTCACCCTCATGTATTGCGTAAAGATTGAAAAAGTTTGAGAACACTAAAAGTATGAAACAATTGTTTGGCTTGTCATCGGGGTTGTGCATGATTTAAATATTTTGTGTGGTGAAGATAGAGCATAGCCAGACTATATGATTTTGTAGGGATAACTTTCTTTGGCCATGTTATTTTGAGAAGACATAATTGCTTAGTTAGTATGCTTGAAGTATTATTATTTTTATGTCAATACTAAACTTTTGTCTTGAATCTTTTGGATCTGAATATTCATACCACAATTAAGAGAATTACATTGAAATTATGCCAAGTAGCATTCCACATCAAAAATTCTGTTTTTATCATTTACCTACTCGAGGACGAGCAGGAATTAAGCTTGGGGATGCTTGATACGTCTCCAACGTATCTATAATTTTTTATTGTTCCATGCTATATTATATTCTGTTTTGGACATTATTGGGCTGTATTATACACTTTTATATTATTTTTGGGACTAACCTATTAACCGGAGGCCCAGCCCAGAATTGTTGTTTTTTTGCCTATTTCAGAGTTTCACAGAAAAAGAATATCAAACGGAGTCCAAACGAAATGAAACCTTCGGGAACGTGATTTTCGGAATGAACATGATCCAAAGGACTTGGACCCTACGTCAAGAAAGCTACCAGGAGGGCACGAGGTAGGGGGGCGCGCCTACCCCCCTGGGCGCGCCCTCCACCCTCGTGGGCCCCACGTTGCTCCACCGACGTACTTCTTCCTCCTATATATACCTACGTACCCCAAAACTACCAGGTACGGAGCCAAAAACCTAATTCCACCACCGCAACCTTCTGTACCCGTGAGATCCCATCTTGGGGCCTTTTCTGGAGCTCCACCGGAGGGGGCATCGATCACGGAGGGCTTCTACATCAACACCATAGCCTCTCCGATGATGTGTGAGTAGTTTACCTCAGACCTTCGGGTCCATAGTTATTAGCTAGATGGCTTCTTCTCTCTTTTTGGATCTCAATACAATGTTCTCCCCCTCTCTTGTGGAGATCTATTCGATGTAATCTTCTTTTGCGGTGTGTTTGTTGAGACCGATGAATTGTGGGTTTATGATCAAGTTTATCTATGAACAATATTTGAATCTTCTCTGAATTCTTTTATGTATGATTGGTTATCTTTGCAAGTCTCTTTGAATTATCAGTTTGGTTTGGCCTACTAGATTGATCTTTCTTGCAATGGGAGAAGTGCTTAGCTTTGGGTTCAATCATGCGGTGTCCTTTCCCAGTGACAGTAGGGGCAGCAAGGCACGTATTGTATTGTTGCCATCGAGGATAACAAGATGGGGTTTATATCATATTGCATGAGTTTATCCCTCTACATCATGTCATCTTGCTAAAAGCGTTACTCTCTTCTTATGAACTTAATACTCTAGATGCATGCTGGATAGCGGTCGATGTGTGGAGTAATAGTAGTAGATGCAGGCAGGAGTCGGTCTACTTGTCTCGGACGTGATGCCTATATACATGATCATACCTAGATATTCTCATAAATATGCTCAATTCTGTCAATTGCTCAACAGTAATTTGTTCACCCACCGTAATACTTATGCTCTCGAGAGAAGCCTCTAGTGAAACCTATGGCCCCCGGGTCTATTTTCCATCATATTTAATCTCCCGACAACAAGCTATTTCTGGCACCGTTTTTATTTTACTTTCTTTACTTTGCATCTTTATCCTAAAAATACCAAAAATATTATCTTATCATATCTATCAGATCTCACTCTCGTAAGTGACCATGAATGGATTGACAACCCCTTTATTGTGTTGGTTGTGAGGATTTAATTGTTTGTGTAGGTGCGAGGGACTTGTGCGTGGCCTCCTACTGGATTGATACCTTGGTTCTCAAAAACTGAGGGAAATACTTACGCTACTTTGCTGCATCACCCTTTCCACTTCAAGGGAAAACCAACGCAGTGCTCAAGAGGTAGCAACTGAGGATTCTCTCTGCCTTGACCTTCATCACTCTATCTCTCTGTAAGTATATCTCGCTCCCAACTATGTGTCTCTAACTATGATTCTCCATGTGAAATCTCTTTCTCTCACAGAAACACAAACTTCGTCTCCTGGGGTCTCATTTCTCTCTACTATTCCCCTGTGTGCCACTCGCACACCCCCTCTCACACAGAGATGTCTTTCGCTCCTTAGATATGAGAAGCTACGACTCTTCCCCTTAAATATCTCTTTCTCACACACAAACACAAACTCTGTCTCCCAGGGTCTCATATCTCTCCACCTTTCTCTTGTATGTCGCTCACACACACTCTCTCTCCCTAGAGATATCTTGCGTTCCCTCATATGTCTCTCTAGATATCACTCTCGTTGTGAAATATCTTTCTCTCTCGCAGACACAAAACTCCGTCTCTCGGGATCTCATTTCTCTCTGATATTTGTTTGTATGTGACTCACATGCACACTCTCTCTATCTCTCTCACACCCACACACATAACCCAGCCTTCTGATCCACTCGACTCCTATCTCTAACACACACTAGCTAGCATCTTTATCTTTCTATTTATCTGTTTCTCCATCGACCTTCTTTCTCGCCCTCACTCTTGCTTCCTATCACGCACACTATATATGTTTCTCTCTACATGCAGTCAAGTGCCCTCTTTTTATCTTTCTCTCACACAAACATAACTTCACCCTATGAACCACCCGGCAGTCATCTCCAACACTCAAACTAGCTGATGTCCCTCTAGCTAGCATCTCTATCTCTGCATCTATATGTAGTTTCTCCGTCAACATTTCTTTCTCGCACGCACTCTTGCTTCCTATCACCCACACTATATATGTCTCTCCGTACATGCATTTATAGGTTGATCTCTTTTGCACAATCAGTGTGTCTCGCTCCCTCTACTCGCCATAGATACATGCTCCAGCCCACGCCACTATCCCTTAAAGACAAAAACACATGCTCAATTATCGAGCCTTCTTCCATGCACTCTCACATGCATGCATATTGTCATACCGATCTCTCCCATATCGTTGATCTTATGACTTATGTCTTCTTTCTTTTATCTCGATCATGCTCGCGCGCACACACACACATCCCACGTATACATGTATACCTCTCGCACATGCACGTTCAAGGTCTCCTATGTCTCCATACATAGTTGATTACCCTCAACCCTAACGCCGCATCAAATCGTTCTCTTCTTGTGTGCACATAACTTCCGCCTGGATGGGTAAAACAAACACTCACACTTAACAATCTCCTTCTAGCTACCCCCCTCTCTCACTCTTCCCCTATATCCCCGAAACCAATATGACCATCCCTTTGTTTAATTGCCGCCTACATGCACAATCGATATATAGTAGTCTTCCTCGGTGTCTCTCGAACAAACACGTTCTCTCGATGTCGACTCCTCTCACGCGCACACGGCTTCTCTTCCCTCTCTACAAGCCTTTTCTCTCTCGCACCCCCTCGTTGGTGGCCTCTGTCATACACTATGGTCAAGCCACGCACACTTAAATTACATCCGCGACCGAGGACCCCGCGTCACACACACACGCACCCCCCCACACACACACTAAGACTCCATCTCACACACACATGCTCTAGGCGGAGCATTTGTTCCTACCACTCTTCGTCCAACCTTACCCGTATGATAAGCAATCACCTTAATTTACTTGTATAACATGGACAAATTCCACTTTACTTTAGTAGTTAGCAAACTTATCATCTCTACTCTTATAAAAAACGAGTTGGTGATGATGGTGTGCCTGCCATCTTGTAATATAGACCGTCCGATCTATATCTGACGGATAGAAAGCAAACTATGACAATTTTACAAAAGATACCCGTACCTCTCTCCACATTTACGCACAAGGCCTTGCCTCCTTCATTGTCCTTATCTCCCACAACCTCATCGCTGAGCAATTAAAAAAGGAAGTCTCTGGAACAATCTAGCATGGTGGCCGCTGCCGCCTACCAGCGCCGTCCATCCCCATGCCAGGGTAGGTGCTCTATTTAACAGTACAGGATGTCCACGCATAACTTCTTGAAGTATTTCCCATACAACGGGTTCTTTTTCCCAAATTTTCCTTTTAGCAATCGCCCAGTCCGACCACCAGTCACCACCACGCTCCACTCCTCCTCACCTTATCTCTCATCTTTCATTTTTTCGATGAAATTGTCGAGATACCAGTTTTTCGATAAAATTCTCGAGATATCATTAGTTTTTACACATGGGATTACTCCTGCATGGGTCAATCACAACAGGTGTTTTGCAAAAAAAATTCATATTGATGTTCCGTGCAATGCACGAGCATCTTGCTAGTAATTATATAACGCAAATCATGAGCAGGACGTGACATTTTTTTACACAACCTCGTTGACATGGCCACGTAAATCACTAGCTAAAGTGTAATACCATTATACTAATATCCTAATGCAAAAGGTTGAGTACATGTCCTAAGAGTAGAGTCGCACACACGCACTCTGTCTCTCAGAATCTCTCTAACACACCAGTTACGTGATGCCCACTTAAGCAGACACGTATTTTACGATTTGTGCACCCGCGGGTACACGTGATGGTGCGCATTTATTTAAGCCGGACGGCGAACCCAAACAGTAGCTGCATTCATTCCCCTCCCGCCGCCTCTTCTCTGGTCGCCGTAGCCCGGTAGCCATGGCCCGGCCAAAGGTAACGACATACGCCATACTCCCGCCGGAGCGGGGCTTTAATCTGGAAATTTTAATGGTCATGCATGCATCTTTTTGTGCTAGCACTCCTATATAAGGGTTGACCGGTCGCTTCCCGTGGACGTGCGCGGGCGGTGGAAGAGGAAGGAGAAGGGAAGTGGGCTGTGGAGTAACGTTTTTTACCACATTTTATTAAGAAACTGAGTGCAATAATTGAGTAGTTTTGCAAACTACCAGTACTACACCTGAAACGGTTCAAAGCCAATACCACCACCACGCCCGCGTCTGACCGCCCTGGCCGACCCAACCCCCCTCCCTTGCCGGTGTGTGCTTCCCGCGTGAAACAGTCAGCGTCGCCCCGGAACGTCAGTACCGCATTAATGCCCGGTCAGAGCGAAGGCGACCTCTCACTGGCGCCGGCTTTGAAGCAGTGTGACGGCCGAGAGAGCGCCGCTTCCCGGTGCACACGACTACTCCACATCGAGGCTGGCCATAATTTGGATGAGTCTCCATCGTGGGGCGCCACACTAACTGCGATGATATGGACTCCCGTTGCCCACAGTTATGGATTGTTCCATCTATGAAGAACACGTGGGACTGGAACTACGAGATGGACATGTACCCAGGAGTGGACATATGAACCTGAGTAATGTAGCGCAGTAAGTGAAGTAGAAAGGCACAAATAGTATGAACATGCGTGGCATATAGGCATTTGTCTCTTACTACCACTAAATGTTGTACGCGCAATGCCCGGTGATGTTATGGAGTCCGTGCCTAAGTACTCTACTAGTACTATATTAATTGGAGGCACATATTAGGTTTTATATTTGTTTACGTGCATGCCCCGAGACCTTTGAACTAGACGTGTCTTTCTCTCCGGGTCGCACTTTGTATCGTTCATACCACTAGCACTACTACGTGTGGTCTCCGACCCAGAAGTGGAGACGCTTTACCACGTTGTTCATGTCCCACTCCTTTCGCTGACGTGTGGGACATCCAGCACGTGCCGTGTTTGGCACTCCTTCATCGTAAGAGTTGAAATTCTAGCATTCATCAGAAATAAAAAATAAATATAAATCAGCAGTGATACTATACCACGCGGTTTCCTTGCTCCTCGATATCGGAAAGAATACTTCCCTTCACAGACATGTGGGACGTCGACCATCCTGGTCCACTTGCCATGCCCGCAGAACTCCAAGGGAGAGTCACCCCGGTTATCGCATCGCAGTAATTACTAATGAGCCATCAAATCATAGGCCCAACCTTTCCCACTGTGAACTTGCTCGGACGAAGGAACCATCATGACTTCGTTGAATTCCTCTTCTTGAAAAAACTACTGTACCAGCAGTACTGCTAGCTACAGTAGTTACTCCAGCAGAGGCCTCCTTTGGTTCATAGGAGAGGAATTTTATAGGAATATGAAAATCATAGGAAGTGAGATGACATGCATCTCAATTCCTATAGAGAAAGAGATGCCTTTTGATGCATAGGATAGGAATTTTTCCATTGAGTCTAGGCTAATGTCCCCTACGTGGTTTCAATTGACACCAATATACCTAAATCCAGAGTTTTTAGGTTTGAGAATTACTGGGTGGACATGCCAGGGTTTTTGGACTGTGTCAAGCTATCTTGGAACCAGCCAGTGTTTGCTGATTTGTCTCCTGCTGCAGTCCTGACAACCAAGTTTAAACGCCTGCGTTCTGCCCTCAAGGCTTGGAGCAAAAACCTGTCGTTCATTAAACTACTAACAATGGATTGTTCTCAAGTAATCTTATTCTTTGATAACTTGGAAGAGTTGAGGCCTCTCACCACACCTGAATTTAACTTTCGGAAGATTGTTAACTTACACCATGAGAATCTGCTTTGTAACATCCCAAATTTTCAATTTGGGATGTTATACATAGATCATCATTGCATATCATATTTTACTGCATTTTGACAAATCCTCGATAAATCCTAAGCAACTCAAGGACCCTCGGAGAGAGTTGGGGATTTACTCGAATTTTCATATTTGATTTCCATCAAATATTAAGATGAGGATTTTTGGTTTTAATTATTTTCTCTCCGGAAAAATATTTCATTAAAAATAAATGAGAGGAGAAAATATGACTTCTCCAAAACAATTGAAATATTGGAGGAAAAGTGTTAAAATCATTTATTGGATTTTATTCGGAGTTTGTTTGCAATTTAAATTGCACTAAAAATTATTGCATGTTTTCAAAAAAGTATTTTGTGTCAAAAAATGTTCACCCTGTTCTAAATATTCTAACTAGACGGGGAAAATTTGTTTTATATTTTTTTTATTTTTTTTATTTTTCTACGAATTTTTCGGCGGAACGCTTTAAAAAAAACCCGTGCCGCGCCCTTCCGGGCCGAGGCCCAGCCGAGCCGCCGGCCCACCCCGCCGTCTCCCTCGCGCAGCCGCGCCGCCACCGCACCGAGTCCGCCTCGAGCATGGCCGCCGCCGCCTTGCCCCTCCCCCACGCCACCAGCCCCCCCTCATAAATACCCCGCCGCCGCCGCCCTCCCTCTCACCCGAGCCCGCCCGAGCCGCCGCCGTTGGGAGCCCGCGCCGCCGCCGCCTAGCTCGCCGCCCCGCTCGCCGCTCGCCGCCGCCGGAGTCGCCCCTCGCCGCCCGAGCCCCGCCGCACCTCGCCGCACCCCGCCGCCCCTCGCCGGAGCCAGCCGAGCCCCGCCGGAGCCCGCCCCGACGAGGTATTACCTCGCCGTCGTTTGCCGGATTTGTAAAAAAAACCCTAGATCGGTTTATTTCTTCGGTTTTGTTATTTTGTGATCGTTCACCGACTCGTTCGTTTTAACGAACGCGTTCGTCGGATTTTCTCTGTTAACGAACGTTCGTTCTTTAACCGTTCTCCGTTTTTCCTTTTCGTCGGATTTTTCCGTGATTATCTCAGATCTCGATTTCTGATCGAATCTTCATTTCTGTTTACCTTTTCGCTCGTTTATCGGAATCAGGTGATTCAAGCGCCTAGAGTTTCGTATCGAAATTCTCTTTCCGTTTAACCTACTCAAATAAGTTTTTGCTACTGAAAATTTGACCTAGATCCAGATTAGTAAACGAAGCTTGTTTCTTTCGCCGGTTGACTTTCGTTGCTTCGTTCGAGTTGATTCTTTTTGCAAACCGGAGTTCTTAAGTTGAACTTTCTGGTTGGATCTTTCATTCGAGTTTTACCTGTGCATTAGATGAGTACTGATTGTCTGCTTGTTTATTTGAGATAGAGTACCCGGAGTGTGCCGCTTGTTACTTCGAATCGCTAGGTTTCGTGGATCATCAGCAAGGCAAGTGACACTTTGATCATATACTTTCCATACCCAGTTTTTATTGCATTAGATCTATTCCTCAAACATTGCATGATTAGGATCTAATTAAATTGTGGGAATTGGGAAGTAGTTGAGGTAGTACCTATTACCTGTTCTTTTATCAAACCCCTGGGAGTTACTTCTACGTTGCTATTATATTGCCATGCTATGCTCGTAGACGTGGATTGGGTTTTGAGAGATATTCATGACAGATGTGAGAGTGTTAATAATGGTTTACCTAAGGTGGCAACTAAAACTCACATCTGGGTGGATTGAGGCACCTCGAGAATCCAGTGTTGTCTGTTTGTATAAGGACCGCCACCCAGGCTCAAAGGGATCATAAGATTATTCATGCTAGAAACTTCCGTGTGCAGCCACAAGCTATTATGGGCTCTAGCATAGTTGAGTAGGTTACATGATCTCTTGAAGAGGTGGGCTAGCAGATGTAGGGGAAAGTAGGTGTACCGGTCCACCCGGAGTAAAGAGTGATTGTTTCTGAAAGGCTGTGTCTCGGTCATCCGTTTCTCAAACATCATGCAGTGCGAGAATCAAGCGAAGGCGATCGAGTCTTGTGGGGAAAAGTGCGCAAACCTCTGCAGAGTGTACAAACTAATCATGGTTAGCCGTGTCCCCGGTTATGGACAATTTGAGTATCTAGTACCTGGATTATCATTTGAATCTCATCACCAAGTTACTTTTAATTAATTTTGTTGGGTTAATGATGATACTTAATTGGGATTGAGATGCTGTCAACCATCTCAATGTTCAACAACCACCATGATAGTTAAATAAATTTTATTCCTTTGAAGTAGGGAAAAATTGGCTTTTCGCAAAAACTTAACCGTAGAGCTTTCCACCAGCCATATATGCATGTAGTATAGCATCATTATTGTTCATTATTCTCTATGTGTTACTTTGCCAGCATATTCCATGTGCTGGCCCGTTTTTCGGGCTGCAACGTTTAATGTTGCAGACTTTTCAGACGACGAGTAAGGTGCCTTAGGTCGTGGTCTTATACTCAGTGATGCCGCTGGAGTTGATGGACTCATTTATCTTCCAAGTCTTCCGCTGTTATCGGGTTTAGATGGCCTTAAGCCATATTTATCATACTTAATCTCTTTGGAGATACTCGATGTAATAAGTGTGTGATTGCTACTCTGTTATAAATCCTCCATTTGTACTATGCGTGTCAGCATTACTGATCCAGGGATGACACTGGTGCACAGCAGCACAGACCATTTGAGGTCTGGTCGCTACAAAGGTGGTATCAGAGCACACGCTGACTGTAGGACACGACCACTAAGCTTAAGCCCTAGAACACTTCTCTCTTCTCATTTCTGACCCCTCTCCTTTTTCTACTCTTTTAGGAATGGCGGATGCAAGGAGCAAGTTCATGCAACCAGATGAAGACACGCCTTTTGGTCGACACTTGAAGGAAGTCACTAAGTATTTGAACATAGGAATACCAATCATCACCGGAACCTACAACGCCACATTACCCGAAGAGGAGAGCTGGAAGATTCAAGTTCACATTCCAGGAAGGACGTTTGTGCCAGTTACTGAACCCATAAGATTGGTTTTCGAAGCACCAACCTGGAGTTTAGGGAAGAGCATGGCCGCACACATCGCTATGGGACGCATTGGAGAAGTCTACCACCAGGAGCTTAAGGATACAATTTATCAGATTTGTGGACGCCGAGACGCGCAATGGGAGATGATCAGAACCAAGAAGGATGTATCAATCGCAGCTTTCATCCAGGAGCAAAACCAACATATTCGTCGCCAGGAGAACCAGATGTGCTGAGACAAGGAAGAACCAAAGAAGGCATTGACGAAGATCAAGGAGCTGGAGGAAGAACTTAAGGCTACACGCGAGGATTATATGGAGGAAATCATCGCACTAGTAGGGAAGAATGACGACCTGGAGAAGAAGATTGGAGTATTCATGGGAAATCCAGTGCCAAAAGCAAAGGATGACGAATGCACTTGTCCGGATAACTACATCATCATCGACGACACTGACTCGGAACCAAGTGAAGATGACTTTGTTGACGAAGCTGGAGCAGACATCATGGAGTCTTCAACGGATCAGAATTTCTAGTAGACCACCATATCAGTAGTAGTTTTTCCCCATTTAATAGTATAGTTCAAGCACTTTGTAACGCTAGTTAGATCGATTGTTATGCCTTGTTTGAATTGATTGAGTGATATTGATTGTATTTGTCTCATGAGCATATGGGTAGTGTTTTCTCTCTAGACCTCATTCTATTCTTAACTCTCATCTTTTCTAACCTATCAGATGCCTCCGAGACGCGACACCGGATTTGTTTTCCCACCAGAGATCACCCAGTTGATTCAGCAACAGAATGCCCTGATGCAAGTGTTAGTGCAGAACCAAGGCAACAACAACAACAACCCACCGCCACCACCACCTGTTGATCACTTAGCCCGTTTCTTGAGGCTAAACCCGCCGGTGTTTTCCAGTAGCACCGAGCCGATTGTTGCAGATGATTGGCTCCGCAAAGTTGGAAGGGAGTTGACCACTGCAGGATGCACAGATGCGGAAAGAGTGCGTTTTGCCGCACATCAGCTTGATGGACCCGCAGCATCATGGTGGGAGAATTATACAGCCACGCACCCTATTGACACTGTCACATGGGACCAGTTTCAGCAAGCTTTCCGTACAGCTCATGTTTCAGCAGGAGCTATGGCTATGAAGAAGCGCGAGTTTCGCAACCTACGCCAAGGAGGACGCACCGTAGGCCAGTATGTGGAGGATTTCAGTAAGTTAGCACGTTATGCACCAGATGACGTTGCTACAGATGCTGCCAAGCAGGAGAAATTTTTGGAAGGACTGAATGATGAACTGAGTATGCAGTTGATGGTAGCAACCTTCAACAACTACCAGGAGCTGGTAGATAGAGCTCTCATGATTGAAGGGAAGCAACAGCAGATTGAAAACCGTAAGAGGAAGTATGGACAAGGGAAGTACAATTCTGGAGCTCAGCAGAAGCCACGATTTGCCCCGAAACCGGGAGGACAGTTTCAGCATACCCATGGAGGAGGTAGTTCGCACAACCATAATGGCTCCAAGAATGGTAATGGGAATGGAGGAAGCAACGGACAGAACCGTACCAACCCATCTACCCCAGCCAAGAGGGACCTAAGTCATGTTACTTGTTTCAAGTGCCAGAAGACTGGACATTATGCAACTGATTGTCCTGAAGCCCAAAATGGAAATGGCAATGGAAGCTCTGGGAAGAAGCCGAACCCGTTCAACAAAGGACATGTGAACCACGTGAGCGTGGAGGAGGTTGAAGCTCAGCCTGATGCAGTAATAGGTAAGTTTTTGGTTAAGTCATTTACTGCAACCGTTCTTTTCGATACTGGTGCATCGCATTCATACATATCAAGGGGATTTGTGAATAAGTTTAAGCTGTCCACCCAAGTTCTCAAAACCCCTATGTTAGTAACCTCGCCAGGAGCAGAGTATATGGCAAGCCAAGGATGTTTTCAGATACCATTGGCCATTGGTAGGCATGTTTTCCCCTCAGACCTCATAGTTTTGGAGTCGCAAGGTTTGGATGTGATTTTGGGAATGGATTGGCTATCGTTGTATGGAGGAAACATCGATTGTGCCAGCAAGACGATTTTGCTTACCACCCCGGAAGGAAAAAGGATCAAGTATGTATCCCGGCATATGCCGAAGAGGACTCAAGTGAATTCCTTATCAGGAGTTGTACAGGAGGAAGTACCAGTGGTGAAGGATTATCCGGATGTATTTCCAGAAGAGTTGCCAGGCATGCCACCAGATAGAGACATTGAGTTCTTGATTGAACTTTTGCCAGGCACAGGGCCAATATCTAAGAGACCGTACAGGATGCCCGCAAAAGATTTGGAGGAAATTAAGAAGCAGATCAAGGAGTTACTGGATAAAGGCTATATTCGCCCAAGTTCGTCACCTTGGGGATCACCAGTACTTCTAGTGGAGAAGAAAGATGGATCGCTGAGGATGGTTGTTGATTACCGTGGATTGAATGAAGTAACCATCAAAAACAAGTACCCACTGCCGATGATCAATGATTTGTTTGACCGCCTACAAGGAGCTAAAGTATTTTCCAAGATCGATCTACGATCAGGATACCATCAGTTAAAGATTCGAGAGCAGGATATACCTAAGACGGCTTTTACCACCAGATATGGATTGTATGAGTATACCGTTATGTCATTTGGTCTGACTAACGCACCTGCCTATTTTATGAACCTGATGAACAAAGTGTTTATGGAGTTTTTGGATAAGTTCGTCGTGGTGTTCATTGACAATATTTTAGTCTTTTCCAAGAATGAGGAAGAGCATGAGGAGCATTTGCGATTGGTACTTGAGAAGCTCAGAGAACATCAGTTATACGCCAAGTTCAGCAAGTGTGAATTTTGGCTGAAGGAAGTTGGATTCCTTGGACATGTTATTTCTGGAGAAGGAATAGCAGTAGACCCTGCCAAGGTTGACACAGTGACAAGTTGGGAATCACCCACGACAGTTGGAGAAATCCGGAGTTTTCTTGGACTTGCAGGATACTACCGGAGATTCATCGAGAATTTCTCGAAGATTGCTAAGCCCATGACTAAACTATTGAAGAAGGACACCAAATTCAATTGGACCGAGGAATGTGAAGCTAGTTTCCAAGAGTTGAAGAAACGATTGGTTACATCACCAGTGTTGATTCTGCCAGATCAACGCAAGGACTATGAAGTTTATTGCGACGCTTCTCGTCGAGGACTTGGAGCAGTGCTTATGCAGGAAGGAAGAGTTGTGTCATATGCTTCACGACAACTTAAACCCCATGAGAAAAATTATGCTACGCATGATTTGGAATTAGCAGCCGTGGTGCATGCATTGAAGACATGGAGACATTTTCTTATCGGAAACCATTGTGAGGTGTACATAGATCACAAGAGTTTGAAGTATATTTTCGCGCAGAAGGAGTTAAATCTCAGACAGAGGAGATGGTTGGAGCTTATTAAGGATTATGATATGAGATTGCATTATCATCCAGGAAAGGCTAATGTAGTAGCAGACAAGTTGAGCCGCAAGAGTCATGTCAACACCCTCATGACAGGAGAGTTACCTCCGGAGTTAGCCGAGGACCTTCGCGAGCTATGTTTGGAGATAGTCCCAAGAGGCTATTTAGCGACACTGGAGATTCAGTCTACCTTGATGGAAAGGATCAGAGGAGCTCAGAAGACAGACAAGGAGATTGAAGAGATAAAGGAGAAGATGAGCAAAGGAAAAGCCAAGGGATTTCGTGAGGATGAGCACGATACCTTATGGTTTGAGGACCGCGTATATGTGCCAAATGATCCGGAGATCAGGAAGTTGATCTTGCAAGAAGCCCATGATTCACCGTACTCGATTCACCCAGGGAATGCCAAGATGTATTTGGATCTGAAGAATACTTTCTGGTGGACCGGAATGAAGAAGGATATTGCAGAATATGTAGCAGTTTGTGATGTATGTCAGAGAGTGAAGGCAGAGCATCAGAAACCAGCAGGATTGCTACAACCATTGCCGATACCCGAATGGAAGTGGGATAAAATAGGCATGGATTTTATCACAGGATTACCCAGGACTCGTTCAGGCTATGACTCAATATGGGTTGTAGTCGACCGTTTGACGAAAGTGGCTCATTTCATTCCAGTGAAGACCACTTACACCAGTGCTAAGTTGGCAAAGATATACATGACCAGGATCGTATGTTTGCATGGAGTTCCGAGGACCATTGTATCAGACAGAGGAACCCAATTTACCTCGAAGTTTTGGAAGCAGTTACATGAAACATTGGGAACCAGGCTAGAATTTAGTACAGCTTTTCACCCACAGACAGATGGACAGACCGAGAGAGTCAACCAGATTTTGGAGGACATGCTGAGAGCTTGTGCACTAGATTATGGATCTAGTTGGGACGACAACTTGCCATATGCGGAGTTTTCTTATAACAACAGTTATCAGACCAGTTTGAAGATGGCCCCTTTCGAAGCCTTGTACGGAAGGAGGTGTAGAACACCGTTGTTATGGGACGAAGTTGGAGACCGTCAGTTGTTTGGACCAGATTTGATTAAGGAGTCTGAACAGAAAGTAAGGTTGATTCGCGATAGGCTCAAGGTAGCCCAGTCCAGGCAGAAGAGTTATGCTGATTCTAAACGAAAGGAGACAGTTCACGAAGTCGGAGACCGAGTTTATCTTCGAGTATCACCACTTCGAGGAGTGAAGCGCTTTGGAGTTAAGGGAAAGTTAGCGCCCCGTTTTATCGGACCATACAGAGTTGTGGAACGTATGGGAGAGGTTGCCTACAAGCTGGAATTGCCCGAAGGATTGTCTGGAGTTCATGATGTATTTCACGTCTCCCAGTTGAAGAAGTGCCACGCAGAGATGGCTGAGATACCACTGAGAGATACTGTGCCACTGGAAGCAATCCAGCTGGAAAGTGATTTGACCTATGAGGAGAAACCAGTTAAGATTCTTGAGTATGCCAGCCGAGTTACTCGCAGTAAGGTTATCAAGTTTTGCAAAGTCCAGTGGAGTCACCACACGGAAGATGAAGCCACCTGGGAGCGAGAGGAAGATCTACGGAAGGACCACTCCCACCTGTTTTCTAGCCAACCCGAATCTCGAGGGCGAGATTCATCTTAAGGGGGGTAGGTTTGTAACATCCCAAATTTTCAATTTGGGATGTTATACATAGATCATCATTGCATATCATATTTTATTGCATTTTGACAAATCCTCGATAAATCCTAAGCAACTCAAGGACCCTCGGAGAGAGTTGGGGATTTACTCGAATTTTCATATTTGATTTCCATCAAATATTAAGACGAGGATTTTTGGTTTTAACTATTTTCTCTCCGGAAAAATATTTCTTTAAAAATAAACGAGAGGAGAAAATATGACTTCTCCAAAACAATTGAAATATTGGAGGAAAAGTGTTAAAATCATTTATTGGATTTTATTTGGAGTTTGTTTGCAATTAAAATTGCATTAAAAAAATATTGCATGTTTTCAAAAATTTATTTTGTGTCAAAAAAATGTTCACCCTGTTCTAAATATTCTAACTAGACGGGGAAAATTTGTTTTATCTTTTTTAATTTTTATTTATTTTTCTACGAATTTTTCGGTGGAACGTTTTAAAAAAAAACCCGCACCGCGCCCGACCGGGCCGAGGCCCAGCCGAGCCGCCGGCCCACCCCGCCGTCTCCCTCGCGCAGCCGCGCCGCCACCGCGCCGAGTCCGCCTCGAGCACGGCCGCCGCCGCCTTGCCCCCTCCCCCACGCCACCAGCCCCCCCCCCCCCGCTCATAAATACCCCGCCGCCGCCGCCCTCCCTTTCACCCGAGCCCGCCCGAGCCGCCACCGCTGGGAGCCCGCGCCGCCGCCGCCTAGCTCGCCGCCCCGCTCGCCGCTCGCCGCCGCCGGAGCCGCCCCTCGCCGCCCGAGCCCCGCCGCACCTCGCTGCACCCCGCCGCCCCTCGCCGGAGCCAGCCGAGCCCCGCCGGAGCCCGCCCCGACGAGGTATTACCTCGCCGTCGTTTGCCGGTTTTGTAAAAAAAACCCTAGATCGGTTTATTTCTTCGGTTTTGTTATTTTGTGAGCGTTCAGCGACTCGTTCGTCGGGTTTTCTCTGTTAACGAACGTCCGTTCTTTAACCGTTCGTCCATTTTTCTTTTTCGTCGGATTTTTCCGTGATTATCTCAGATCTCGATTTCTGATCAAATCTTCGTTTCTGTTTAACTTTTCGCTCGTTTATCGGAATCAGGCGATTCAAGCGCCTAGAGTTTCGTCTCAAAATTCTCTTTCCGTTTAACCTACTCAAACAAGTTTTTGCTACTGTAAAATTTGACCTAGATCCAGATTAGTAAATGAAGCTTGTTTCTTTCGCCGGTTGACTTTCGTTGCTTCGTTCGAGTTGATTCTTTTTGCAAACCGGAGTTCTTAAGTTGAACTTTCTGGTTGGATCTTTCATTCGATTTTTACCTGTGCATTAGATGAGTACTGATTGTCTGCTTGTTTGTTTGCGATAGAGTACCCGGAGTGTGCCACTTGTTACTTCGAATCGCTAGGTTTCGCGGATCATCAGCAAGGCGAGTGACACTTTGATCATATACTTTCCATACCCAGTTTTTATTGCATTAGTTCTATTCCTCAAACATTGCATGATTAGGATCTAATTAAATTGTGGGAATCAGGAAGTAGTTGAGGTAGCACCTATTACCTGTTCTTTTATCAAACCCCTGGGAGTTACTTCTACGTTGCTATTATATTGCCATGCTATGCTCGTAGACGTGGATTGGTTTTTGAGAGATATTCATGACAGATGTGAGAGTGTTAATAATGGTTTACCTAAGGTGGCAACTAAAACTCACATCTGGGTGGATTGAGGCACCTGGAGAATCCAGTGTTGTCTGTTTGTATAAGGACCGCCACCCAGGCTCAAAGGGATCATAAGATTATTCATGCTAGAAACTTCTGTGTGCAGCCACAAGCTATTATGGGCTCTGGCATAGTTGAGTAGGAAACATGATCTCTTGAAGAGGTGGGATAGCAGATGTAGGGGAAAGTAGGTGTACTGGTCCACCCGGAGTAAAGAGTGATTGTTTCTGAAAGGCTGTGTCTCGGTCATCCGTTTCTCAAACATCATGCAGTGCGAGAATCAAGCGGAGGCGATCGAGTCTTGTGGGGAAAAGTGCGCAAACCTCTGCAGAGTGTACAAACTAATCATGGTTAGCTGTGTCCCCGTTTATGGAAATTTGAGTATCTAGTACCTGGATTATCATTTGAATCTCATCACCAAGTTACTTTTAATTAATTTTGTTGGGTTAATGATGATACTTAATTGGGATTGAGATGCTGTCAACCATCTCAATGTTCAACAACCACCATGATAGTTAAATAAATTTTATTCCTTTGAAGTAGGGAAAAATTGGCTTTTCGCAAAAACTTAACCGTAGAGCTTTCCACCAGCCATATATGCATGTAGTATAGCATCATTATTGTTCATTATTCTCTATGTGTTACTTTGCCAGCATATTCCATGTGCTGACCCGTTTTTCGGGCTGCAACGTTTCATGTTGCAGACTTTTCAGACGACGAGTAAGGTGCCTTAGGTCATGGTCTTATACTCAGTGATGCCGCTGGAGTTGATGGACTCATTTATCTTCCAAGTCTTCCGCTGTTATCGGGTTTAGATGGCCTTAAGCCATATTTATCATACTTAATCTCTTTGGAGATACTCGATGTAATAAGTGTGTGATTGCTACTCTGTTATAAATCCTCCATTTGTACTGTGCGTGTCAGCATTACTGATCCAGGGATGACACTGGTGCACAGCAGCACAGACCATTTCAGGTCTGGTCGCTACATGCTTAGAATACACTACATTTATTGGAAGCAGAGGTGTACCATCTGTTATATTAAGGTGGGGGAGGAGAATTCTATGTTTTTTCATGCAATGGCCTCTGAACGTCTGCGTAGGAATACGATTGCAAGCCTCTCTGTTGCAGGTGCTGACCCAGTTTCTGATCACTCCCAAATGGCAGGAATTCTTTGGTCATCATTTAAAAACAAAATGGGCCAGGCCCAAGGTATTAATATGGGCTTTGATCTGCACACTCTTATTCAACCTGTTGATGGCTTGAGCAGTCTGTCTGAACCGTTTTCTGCTGAGGAAATCAACACTATCCTTAAAGATTTGCCGACTGATTGAGCTCCGGGGCCGGATGGTTTTAATGGCCTTTTTGTTAAGAAGTGTTGGCCTATCATTGAGAAGGATTTTTGGCTCTCATTCAGGGGTTTTATGATGGGAGGCTATCTTTGGAGAATATTAATGGTTCCCTTATCACCTTAATACCAAAGATGTTGTCTCCTGAAGGACCTGAGGATTTTAGACGAATCTCTCTTACTAACACATGCCTCAAGTTCCTCACTAAGCTTTTGGCAAATAGGCGTCAAAAGGTCATTCTGCAATGCATTCACAAGAACCAATATGGGTTTTTGAGGAGCAGAGCCATTCAAGACTGCCTGGCTTGGGCTTTTGAGTATATACATCAATGTAATCAATCAAAAAGGCCAATCATCATTCTGAAGTTGGATTTTGCAAAAGCTTTTGACACTGTGGAGCATGATCTCATCTTACAAATTCTCCAGCACAAAGGCTTTGATGCCAAATGGATTTCTTGGATTAAAGAGATTCTTTCCTCAGGATCATCGTCTGTTTTGCTTAATGGGGTGCCTGGCAAACAGTTCAAATGCAAATGTGGAGTCAGGCAGGGGGGTCCCCTCTCCCCACTTTTATTTGTCATAACTGCTGATCTCCTTCAAACAGTGGCCAATGACATGCTGGCTAAGGGAGTTTTAACACTTCCAATCCCATCTCAGGACCCTAATTTTCCTATTATTTAGTATGCAGATGACACAATAATCATCCTTTCTGCAGTAGAGGATCAGTTGGTGGCTCTCAAGAAGATGCTCCATATTTTCCAACAGTCTACTGGCCTAAAGGTAAATTTTGGGAAGTCTTCAATGGTGCCACTAAATGTTGATCCAACTGAGGCACAGAGGTTGTCTTCCATCCTGGGATGTAAGTTGGAGAAGTTGCCTTTCACATATCTGGGTTTTCCACTTGGTACAATAAGACCTAGAATTATTGATTTCATGCCTCTAGTGGATAGTGTTGAAAGAAAACTGTATGTTAGCTCTGCCATGCTCAACCAAGGATCCAGGTTGCAATTGCTCACATTTGTGCTTACTTCCATGCCCATATACTTCCTATGTAGTTTGCATATTCCCCTTGGTATTATCAAGCAGTTGGATATGATTTTCAGGCAGTGTTTATGGAGAGGGAACTCTGATGTGCCAAAGAATTCTTTAGCTGCCTGGGATTTAGTTTGCAGACCCAAGGATAAGGGAGACCTTGGCATTCTCAACCTCACTGTTCAGAATCAAGGCCTGCTTCTCAAACAACTGCATAAGTTTTACAACAAACAGTAGGTTCCTTGGGTCCAGTTGATTTGGGATAGCTATTATGATGGAGTTGTGCCCCATGCAACAGTTCTAACTAGCTCCTTTTGGTGGAAGGACATTCTCAAGCTTGCTGACCATTATAGGTCCATTGCTTCAGTGCAAGTTAATATGGGTGATTCTGCTCTTTTTTGGTTGGATGCTTGGCATGTAGGTGGCTCTTCAAGGGCACTAAACCTGAGACTATCAAGGCTTTTCTCTTTTGTTTTGGATGATAAGGTTTCTGTCAGAGAGTTTATGCAAAATCAGGACTTGTACTCAATGTTCCACCTGCCAATTTCTCAGCAGGCAGCAGCTGAATTGGAAACCTTGGAAGGATGGTTGTTCAATCTTCAGAGAGATCCAACATTTCCCGTTGTTTGGATTTGGCCTGGGAAATCTGGACAGTTTACAGCAAAGAGCTTCTATGACATAATGCATACACACCTCCCAACTATTCAACCCTGCAAGTGGCTTTGGCAGAGCAGATGTACTATGAAAATTAAAGTTTTTGGTTGGCTCCTCTTTTTTGACAGGCTCAACACAAAGGACATGTTGGTCCGCACGCACTGGTGGTCTCCTACGGCTGATAATCTATGTGTCATCTGGAATGCCTTTGTTTTGGAGGATAGATCTCATCTATTCTTTGAATGTAATTTCAGTGTCAGGGTCTGGAATTACCTGCAGATCGATTGGTCACATGGTTCCAATATTCAACAATATATCTCAAGCTAGGCAGAGATTTGGGCATCCTTTCTTCTTTGAAGTTATGCTCACAGCTGCTTGGAATATATGGACTCTGAGAAATGGGAGAACTTTCAGGGGGGTACAGGCTACTTTTGCTGCCTGGAGGGGTAGTTTTGTACATGATATTCTCCTCCTGTCTCATAGGCTTAAGGATAGCATTAAGTTTAGACTTGTAGATTGGGTTAACTCCCTCATGTAAATGTAATTTTATCTTTTCTTTTAGATTAGGCTTGTAATTTATATCTTCCTCTGTACAGTTTGTTTTTGAGACTGCAATAAAGGGCTGTGGGGTTTTTACCCTACAGTAAATATTCAAAAAAATGTATAGGTAATTTGCTCTAAAAACTACAATAGTAACTAGTATTGGTACATGCTCGTAATTAATTAAACAAATGTACGGGCGACACAGACACACACACTAACTACTAGTACTACTACTTCTCACATGCTGGCCAGGCGCTGTCATTCTCCTTCCTAGCTTTATCGGCGACACCCCACCGTGCTTGGATCTCCGCCGACCTCTCCGCAGCAACGCTTGCATCCTCTTCTTTCTTGCGGTGGCGGGCCTCTCTTTTCTTGAGTGCTCTCTGACTTTTCCGCTCCCTGTCTGCGGCTTTGGCCGCCTCTTGCTCTACCGCCCATTCGGCCTTGGCAGCTTCAAATTCCGCCCACATAGGTGTGAGGTCACGAGCGGCGATGAACTCAGCACGGCGGGATGCCATCGCTTCCCTACCATTCTGTGTGGGATGCCATCGCTTCCTTACCGATTAGTGTGCGGCGCGGTGGCATGAACGACGCTTGGTGACAACTCTAGGGTGGAGTGGCCGGACAACCGTATAGTGCATTGGTTTGTCAAGAGCTCAAGGACAGAAGACGAAGGAAATTTGGATTCCCCTTCAATCCTGGTCATTTATTACTGAGTAAAATGCATTGGCGGTCATCGAACTTGTCTTGATAGCTCACTTTGATCATTGTATACAAGATATGGTGATTATACGGTCTTTGGCTCAGCGTATAGCTCTGTATTTGTCTGGTTCACCAGTCAAACAGTCCGCATGCGCCTCATCAGCTCGTGTTCTTTATCTATCTATCTATGCGGGCCTACTTGTCAGTGGAGAAAGAAATAAAAACCAAAATTATGCGTATGTGAGGAATCAAACCATAGACTCGTCACTGCAACACACACTCGTCAGCCAAATGAAAATGAAATACTTTGTGTTAAATGCACAAACGGATTTTTTAATTATACGTGATGCACACATTAGCGCACGCTGTCCATAGAGGCAAGTAGCATGTACGCGTGCAGACAGCCAGACACTCACGCTCACGCAGGAATCAAACCACAGACTCGTCACTGCAACACACACTCGTCAGCCATATGAAAATGAAATACTTTGTGTTAAATGCACAAATGGATTTTTTTATTATACGTGATGCACACATTAGTGCACACCGTCCATAGAGGCAAGTAGCATGTACGCGTGCAGACAGCCAGACACTCACGCTCACGCTGTCAAATAATGCTAATGCATGTACGTCGTCCTCTCAATCAAAGTCCTGCTCATGGCGGAACGCAAATGGCGAGCCCGTCACCTGCGCGCCCCGGCGGTGCCTGACATTACTGTTTAGACGTTTGCTGGAGGCCTCCGCGAACACCGAGCATGTATTCACCTGGCTCAACACCAACGGTCATACTCGTGACTCGGCTCCTTGCTCATGTATATCGTCCATCACAACGACAATCTATAAAACAGCCTAGTTAGAGAGGGTACTATGGTATGGAGTATGTACTATCGTGAGCAACTGATCATAGTGCCACTGCACACGAGTGTGTGTCTGATCGATTCGTCCATTATTCATAAGTTATGCATGGTTGTGTGGTGTCTAATGGTGGTCGAAGAAGGCTGGCTGGCGACAAGAGTGGTTGCATGGACGCCTGGTTGTCAATTCGTGCCGCATACGCTTCAAAGGCTCGTCATCCATGAGTTCACATTTTACCACACCGCCAGCATCTAACCGCCCTGGACTACCGAAACCCTTTCCATCGTTAGCGCGCGCTTCCCGCCTGAAACGGTCACCGTCTCTCCAGAACGTCAATACCGCATTCACCGGACTTAACTGTAGGTGCAGTTGGTGTGTCACTGACATGCGGGCCAGATGCTCGTTGGGCCTACATGTCAGTGAGCCAACGCACCTGCGGTTAAGTCACTGAAGCAGCGTCCGCATTCACGCCCGACGCGACCTCTCACTGGCGCCGGCATTGCAGCAGAGCGACGACCGAGAGAGCGCCACCCGCGCGGCATCTCGGTGCAAGCGACTGTTTTGCGTTAACGACACCACGGCCATCCTTCCGTTCGCCGCCCACTTAATGACACGCGGCTGCCGACGAACCTACTCCGGCGCCAGCCATCCATCTATCTGTCGCGGCTCATTGCCATTCGCCAGCTATATTAACTTGAGCCCCAGCTCCCAGCCATAGCCAAAGAGCCACACTCTCCTTCGGTCCCTTCGTTCTGTCGGCACCACTCCAACCATGGCCTCCTGGCGCTCCAAAGCTCTCTTGGACGTACTGTCGCAGGAGTAGATGCAGGACAACAGCGGCTCCGCTCCGGGCGCGCTCCAAAGCTCTCTTGGACGTACTGTCGCAGGAACAGACGAAGGAGATCACCGGCTCCCCCCCCCCGACCGCCCTCCGCCGCCATGACCACAAAGCCGGCGCGCGAGCTCGGGCGCAGCCGGCAGCGAGGAAGAGTAGTACACGGTAGGTCGCCGCCGCTCTGGTCCAAGGAAGGCCACTGCTCCTCCACTCAGTCGACGCCATGCTTGGTGGGATAAACATCGGTGGCCCATTAACTGCTTGACGGCGACGTGGAGGCGGAAATCTTCAGAACCTTGTGCTCCGGAGGAGGAGGTTATCGAGGCGGATGAGGAGGAGGCAAAGGCAATGGCCGGCTTTCTCGGGTTCATGGCCGGACATGGTGGTCGGTGCCGGCGATCATTTAGATTCGGTTTACAATAGGTTTTAGTACGGTTTGTGCGAAATATGTAATGAATTTTGTCCAGTTTATAGGAAAAGTTTTCTAAATGTAATGAATTTCATCCGGTTAATTTGAAATTTGCTTTGTTTGCACGGATTTCGTCCAGTTAGTTCATATAGTTGTCGAAAGGTATGCGGGCAGCATTGGATGGCATCCATGAGTGTCCTCGGACAGATGCCGGTGTATTTGAGGGCCAGCGCTGGAGATGCCCTAACTATCATGCTATAATCGCTAACAGTGCTCCATTATTTCGAAGGGAACAATTATCCCTCGATCAAAATCAGATCCGCCTTGTTTCGCACTCCTCCCATGTAAGAGTGTAGACTCTTGCTTACATAAAAATGGAGCAAGTGGAAGACACTGTAGCATGTCATATCACTCAAACTAGCCCGCCTAACGCGCGGGAAAGCACCGCCCTCATCATTTTGTTCTGGATTTCTATCGATCAACCGCACGAAAATTTTACGCTTTGCAAGTTCAAAAGGAAAGGGCAGCACACTTACGACTCGTACGCTTCGCGTTCGCGTCGGACCCCTAACAGTCCGGCTCGCACGCCGCTCAGTAGAGGGGACACGCGTTGTCTTGCATTTTCACTGACATGTGGGACTGCAATTGAATAAACTGTCGATGGCCGAAATCTAATTGCTCGGCGGGCGTCGGCTGAGAACAGAGAGACGGGGGAGGGAGAAGAGATCGCCCGCCCGCCACGCACGGACTCCAAGAAAAATATGGTGATAATGTGAGGTGGGCCATGCGGGAGTCTGGACTGCTTCCAAGCCCGCTTCTGACCGCCCTGGCCCACCAGAACCTCCCCACCCCACCACCTCCCCGCGCATGCTCCCTCCTCAGACGCCAGCTGCCCACATTCATAGCAAGTAGTACCAGTAAAATTCTAGGCTATAAGGGCATGTACAATGGTTGATAAGATAGTCTTATCATAAGTCTTGCATGTAATTTAGAGATGACAAAAAACATGTGTACAATGGATCATCTCTTAGCCTTATCTTCAATAACTAGTTATTCCTAAAAACATGGTGAAACATATTGTGCTAAGAGATCATCTCTTGTCTTCTCTTAAATAAGAGAAGACAAGCCTTTTCTTATGATTTCTCTTTCCTCCACCTCATCATTTATCCTATGTGGCATCCCTACAATAGAACCATTGTACATGCCCTAAGCCCGCTTATGTGGAGGAGAGAGAGGCATTGACAAAGTCAAGGAGTGGGATCTGTAGGAGCCCGTCTCTACACGTGCTCCTAGGTATAAAAAACTAATTCTAAAAAAAGAGGCATAAAGAAACAATTGTGTCTAAAAAAGGAAGGTAAAAAACATTTGAGATGAAATAGATAGAGAGAAAGTGAGAAAAAGTTGTAACCTTATAGCCAACCTTATAGTCAACACTATGGTAGTATTACATGAGGAAGGAGGGAGTGGTGCACATGCCAAGTTCACTGGGCTGCCGTGTTTCACACTCCTCTGGCGTAACAGTGGAGAAAATAGCTTTCATAAAAAATTAACAATGAATACTCGTTGCTCATCCACTATATCGGAAAGAATACTTTCATTCGCCGACATGTGGGACGTCGACCATCCTGGTCCACCTGCCATGCACAAAATTATCCTGGTCCACCCCTTGTTGTAGCGCAGGCCCAACCTTTCCCACTATAAGTTGGTCGGACGAAGGAACCATCATGACTTCGTTGAATTCCGCTTCTTCAAGAAAACTTATTGTACCCGCAGTACTACTACCTCACGCGAAGACTGGACGGCACTGTACCACGTCATATCACTGAAACCCACTAGGCCAAACTAGCCCGCCTAGGATTTGTACTCCCTCCATTTCAAAGTTAGTAGTAGAAAGTTGAGTCATCTATTTTGGAACTGAGGGAGTACGTCTCTGTACTTTTGCTACGATTTTCCTACCCTATGAACCAAATGAGGCCTGAATGTATCCGTGTTGACTATTGTCTGATCGATCGCTAAGCCTACAATTTTAGGAGCTTGGGCTATTGGCCGATCGACGATGGATCAGTATAAGCCTACCACGAGCTCAACAGCCCCAACATTTCTTTTCGGTGAGTGTTTTGCAAGTACTATAGCTCGCACAGTAGCTAGCCTACTAACACCAAGAATCATCAAACAAGCCCTGCTGATATGATAAACAGTTCAAACTTACATCTAAGCATGCCATATATTACAGCAAAAGTTGGTGAGGATACATCTGTTTCCACAACTTGGAGAGGGTTCACATGATTCACTATCAAACAAAAGTAGCAAGTATCGCCCACACAAGACAGTGCACTAGCCCTAAGATGGTTTGATAACACGCATCGTACTGGTAATTAAACACAATGCAAACTACCCTAAAGGATTAGCGCGACCAACTATTTCTTGTCATCGATCTCTCGGGCAATGACCACAGCACGAACAGCGGCATGGGAATCGATCTCTGGGGCGATGTCCACCGCGACATCGGAATCGATCTCTGGGGCGATGTCCACAGGATGGACAGCGGCATCGGAATCGATCTCCGGGGCGATGTCAACAGGACGGACCACGACATCTAAAATGATCTCTGGGGCGTTGTCCACAGGACGCGCCGCAACATCGGAATCATCAAGGACGTCCACCGGCACCTGCACAACCCTAACATATTAGCAAGCACATTGCAAATAATCAAAAGCCACAACTATGGTAAGCCATTATTTTTTACCTTGTGCAGCTCACCGGGGGATCCCATCCCTCCGGGGGCCATCTCCTCGTCCTCGATGGGGGCCATCACCTTGCGAGGGGAATACTGCTTCTCAATGTCGACTATCTCCTCAAACTCGGCCTTGAGCCTCGCATAGGTGGCCATTAGAGTTTCTGGAGTAGACACGGTGGGGCCCTTGTTGTTCTTCCAAATTTCTTTGAGGAGTTCGTTCGCCAACGTCGTCAACTCTTTGGCCAGTGCTTGTTTCTTGGAGTTCTTCGTCTCCATGGGTTGGCCCGCCAACATGTTCAACTCGTTGGTCGGTGCTCGCTTCCTGGAGAGCGCTGTCTCCAGTGGGTTTGTCCGCCGGCAACTCTTTGCCTAGTGCTCCAGGATCCATCAATGAACTAACAGACAAAAAGCAATTGAAAGGAAACCACAATCGCAATGAAAACGAGAAAAGAATAGTCTGTGAGAATCGGTCGGTGCTTCGCAAAAAGAAGATTCTTGGAATGAAAATATAGTAGCATCACTGATTCACCCACCTTTCCTTCGTCGGTACAGAAGAAAAATGGCAGAAGTGAGTAGCCTGGAGTGAGGTTCTTCAAGAAAGGGGAGAAAGGGCTTCAACGAGCATTCCAGTCAAATGATGGTTGCTCCGTCCAGTACAACTTTGAGGCCACTTTACCACTGCTGGTAAAGGTGGGTTTTGTGATATGATGGGTCATGACAGCCACACCGGGGTGACCGGTGAGTCTCGACTATAGCACCTCGCTGTGATTTGGTGGATGGCACGCGGGCCCGGATGCTTTGATGTCCCGCATGTAGATAGAGCGGCTAGTCATATAGGAGTACTCAATATTGTGCACCTCGACCAAGGTAGAGAGGAAAACAAGAGAACTACGCATTTATTTACGGTGTAGATTCACTCATTTTGCTCTAGTACTACTCATTTAGGGTCTAGTCTAGTCACTTGTTGAAATCTCTAGAAAGGCAAATACTCCTTTCCGGTTTACAGGGCTATACTAGCAAGTAGTACTACAATAGTGGGCTCAAATAGCAATTTTATCTCATGCAAGAGCCTGGCTATATGCGTGCTCCAAGCCCTTCTCGACCCACTTTTGGGTGTTTGGTAGGGTGTATGAAGGGTGTATGAAGGGTGCATGAGTCCACACTAGCTTAACACAAATACACTAGGAGCGTGCATGAGAAGAGCATGCATGAAGAGGGGTGCTGGGATGAGCATGCACGAAGAGGGAACAACTATGCTGAGATGAGAATGCAACCAAACATATTGTGGCGAGCGTTCGCAACTGCCACGTTCGCGTTGCGCTTGGCTCTTCGCCTCTTCGAGAAGATGAACAATGATGTTACTACTACTTCTACAGTATCGAATCCATGGCTGCATGTCCATCCACTGCGCGCGGGGGGGATAGCTTGTTGTAGTACTCTATAAGGCTAGTTGTAACGGGAGTATCATAGGTAGTACTCCCTCCATTCCTAAATATTTGTCTTTCTAGAGATTTCCACAAGTGACTACATAGGGAGCAAAATGAGTGAATCTACACTCTAAAATATGTATATATACATCCTTATGTGGTAGTCTATTTGAAATATCTAGAAAGAAAAATATTTAGGAACGGAGGGAGTATCATGCATGCCAACTAGGAAAATTTCATGAGGTGGCAGAGAAGTAAATGAAGAAAGAGAGGGTTGAGTATCATATCATGATACCGTATCATATTAAATGTTGTGCTACTATGTGTCATGCATGCTAATAAATGAAGTCATCGATGATACCAACATATGATACTATGCACTACGGATGTGTAGTATCATACACTAGTATCATATGTATGATACTAGTATTCCATTACGACCAGCCTAAGCGAAAGCCTGTCCTCGTCTGTGAGCCACCGCACGCATGGGCGAGAGAGAAGGCGTTTAGTAGTAAAATCAAGCTTCTCCTCGTTGTACGAGTTGACGTGACACATCATAGCACTGGCCCCACATGGTTGCCTCTAAACTTGGCTGAAAGACCCGCAATGTACAATATATTTGCTGCAACCTCTAACATTTACCCCACCACAAATTAAAATATATATTCCTCTCTTGACTAGATAAGAGTGCAAACTACAATCACCAGGATGACAGGTAGGGCCAAAAGATTATTTTAATAAAAAAAGCATGTAGCCGACACCAACGATTTCAAGCTTACAGGCACGGTACACGCTATCCTAGACTACTCTACACATGAAACTGCCACACGAGCGTCCGGGCTGCGCTTGGCTCTTCGCCTCTTCGGGAAGTCAAACAATGATGGAGTACTACAGAAGTGGAGGAGTACTACAGTATGCTTCTGGCCATCTGACACCGATTGAACTGCTGCATGTCCACCGCGTGCGGGAGGGAGAGCGTGTAGCGAACGAAAGCTTCTCCTAGTCCTGCCAGCCACCACGCTCATGGGTGAGGGAAGGACGCAGCTTCATTGACTTACTGCTCCTGCCTTTGCATGTATGACAGGTGGGCCCAATAGGTGGGTGGCCCACCTATCATGCAGCCAAAGCAGGTGCAGTTAAGGCACCAGAGCTCAGTCCGCGAGGGAGAGGGCGTTGTAGTAATCAAACTTCTCGGTCTTGTACGAGTTGACGCGACACATCAAATGTAGCGACCAGACCTCAAATGGCATGTGCTGCTGTGCACCAGTGTCATCCCTGGATCAGTAATGCTGACACGCACAGTACAAATGGAGGATTTATAACAGAGTAGCAATCACACACTTATTACATCGAATATCTCCGAAGAGATTAAGTATAAACATGGCTTAAGGCCATCTAATAACGATAACAGCGGAAGACTTGGAAGATAAGTGAGTCCATCAACTCCAGCGGCATCACTGAGTATAAGACCACGACCTAAGGCACCTTACTCATCGTCTGAAAAGTCTGCAACATGAAACGTTGCAGCCCGAAAACGGGTCAGCACATAGAATATGCTGGCAAAGTAGCACATAGAGAATAAAGAACAATGATAATGCTATACTATATGCATATATGGCTGGTGGAAAGCTCTATGGTTACAGTTTTTGCGAAAAGCCAATTTTATCCTACTGCAAAGGAATAAATTTTATTTAACTATCATGGTGGTTGAAACATTGAGAAGGTACCTCCAACTCAATCCCAATTAAGTATCATCATTAACACAACAAAGTTAGTTATAGTATCACGGTGATGAGATTCAAATGATAATCCAGATACTAGATACTCAAGTTGTCCATAACCGGGGACACGGCTAATCATGATCAGTTTGTACACTCTGCAGAGGTTTGTGCACTTCTCCCACAAGACTCGATCGCCTCCGCTTGATTCTCGCACTGCATGTTGTTTGAGAAACGGATGACCGAGACACAGTTTTTCAGAAACAATCACTCTCTACTCTGGATGGACCGGTACACCTACTTTCCCCTACATCTGCTAGTCCACCTCTTCAAGAGATCCTGTAACCTACTCAGCTATGCTAGAGCCCATAATAGCTTGCGGCTGCACACGGAAGTTTCTAGCATGAATAATCTTATGATCCCTTTGAGCCTGGGTGGCGGACCTTATAAAATCAGACAACACTGGGTTCTCCAGGTGCCTCAATCCACCCAGATGTAAGTTTTAGTTGCCACCTTAAGTTGAACCATTATTAACAATCTCACATCTGTCATGAATGTCTCTCAACCCAATCCACGTCTGCGCATAGCATGGCATTGATAAAAGCAACGTAGAAGTAACTCCCAAGGGTTTGATAAATAACAGGTAATAGGTACTACCTCAACTACTTCCCAATACCCACAGTTTAATAGATCCTAATCATGCAATGTGTTTGTGGAGAACAGATCTAATGCAATAAAACTGGGTATGAACGGGGTATGATCAAAGTGTTACTTGCCTTGCTGATGATCCGCAAAACCTAGCGAGTCGAAGTAACAAGCGGCATACTCCGGGTACTCTATCGCAAACAAACAAGCATACAATCAGTACTCATCTAATGCACAGGTAAAACTCGAATGAAAGATCCAACCAGAAAGTTCAACTTAAGAACTCCGGTTTGCAAAAGAATCAACTCGAAAGAAGCAACAAAAGTCAAACGGCGAAAGAAAGAAACTTCATTTGCTAATCTGGATCTAGGTCAAGTTTTACTGTAGCAAAAACTTGTTTGAGTAGGTTAAACGGAAAGAGAGTTTCGAGACGAAACTCTAGGCACTTGAATCGCCTGATTCCGATAAACGAGCGAAAAGTTAAACAGATTCGATAATTCGATCAGAAATCGAATCTGAGAAAATAAGGAGAAAATCCGTCGAAAAAGAAAAACGGACGAACGGTTAAATAACGGACGTTCGTTAACAGAGAAAAACCGAAAAAAGACCGATCTAGGGGTTTTTTTTAAAACAAAAGGTTTTTTTTTCAGAAAACCGGTCAACACGAGTCGGCCGGCGGCAGTACCTCGTCGGGGCTCCGGCGACGGGGCTCCGGTGGCGGGGCGACGGGCGCGAGGGGTGTGGCGGGGCTCAGGGAGGGCGACGAGGGGTGGCGG
>NC_057799.1:340637271-340653431 GCF_018294505.1 Triticum aestivum
GTCGGCTTGGGCTCGGCCCAGCCGGCGCGGGCGCGTATTTTTTTAAATAAGTTCCACGGAAAATATTGCGTAGAAAAATAAATAAAAATCAGAAAAATATGAAATAAATTTTCCCCGTCTAGTTAGAAAATCTAGAATAGGGTGAACATTTTTAAAATCAAAAATAAATATTTGAAAACATGCATATTTTTTTAATGCAATAAAAATTGCAAATAAAATCCAAATAAATCCCAAATAACGTTTTTAACATTTTTCCTCCAGTATTTCAATGTTTTGGAGAAGTCATATTATCTCCTCTTGTTTATTTAATATGAAATATTTTTCCGGAGAGAAAAATAATTAAAAATCCCAATCCTCGTTTGAAAAATCAAATAAGAAAATTCTAGAAAATCCCCAACTCTCTCCGAGGGTCCTTGAGTTGCTTAGGATTTATCGAGGATTTTGTCAAAATGCAACAAAACATGATATGCAAATGATGATCTATGTATAACATTCCAAATTGTAAATTTGGGATGTTACATCAAAGCACTGCACTCGATATATTTCAATAATTTGCATTTACTGATGCATTAATTACAACGCATGTATGCATGCCGTGACTCTCCTTTTGATACTTGCATGTGTTGATTTAATGCACCTTGCCAAATTTTGACTATAAATTTAACTAACCAAATATTCTTGCATGTCACAAAAAATTACATAATTGAAAACTATGTTCAAATACGAATCAAACGATATAATTTTTGTTAACATGCACTAACATTTTGTCAGTTAAATCTTTGGTCAAAATTTAGCACCAATTACAAAGGGGCCCAATAAATAGTGTACTCTCACATTTTGTTTTGAGGATACTCCCACATAGAAAATATAAATAATAATGCATGTTGGGGCAGCCCACGTTTCGATAATTTTAGCCATGGGCTTGTTCACAAATTTTAAGAGGGGGTGGTTGTTCATTTAATGGAGGGTCTTGTACCAGACTTGAACAATACAAAGTGCGACCTGGCACACCGTAACACCACTTGGAATAAGCGGGCAGCTATCTCAAAAAACAAACAACAACTCAAAAAAAATGGCGACCTGGCACGTACACAATTTTAAACGATTGTTTTAATGGAGTGAAAAAGGAAAACTACCCCACTACGTATATATAGGCCGGAGCCTCCGCGCTTGCTTGCTAGGGTTACTCTATTCACACACTCTCATCCTCTCTAGATCTAAACAAGATAGCGGTGGTAACACTGTCTTTCTCCCTTCAAAAAACACTGTCTTTCTATCCTCACCGCTGGTTACAGATCCGGACGTATCCCCCTCCGCCGGTGAAGGGGAGGAGGGGCAGCGTTTAGGCTGCCGTCGACAGTGAGGGAGGAGACCCACTGTCGGCTGCACCGTTATCTCTGGCCGAGCGCTGGCGCGGGAGGTCCTTCGAACCCTTCGTCATTGCCCTAGTGTGGGCGGATCCGGCCTCCCGCCGCCCACCTATCCACATCCTGACGACCTTCAGGTATATCTTCCTTCGAAACTGCCCTAGCTCTACTTCCCTAGCTCGCTACGTCGCTGCATGTGCATCATTTTCTGCCTCTCAGCCCCTCTCGATCGGATGGTCCAACGACACATTTTTTTATCTATTGTTAGAGGTAAAGCTACTTCATGGAGTCGAATCTTGTACTTGGTTCAAACAAGAAATAAAGTGGGGGTGGGGGAATTTAGTATGTACATCCGAATTGGTACAAACAGGAAGGATAGGGGGTGAAAGTAGTACAGACTGGTCATCCAACCGGTCTCTTGGTCGAAAAGGGAAATATAGGGGAACCTCTGTACACAGTGGTATGATCAGGACTAGATTTGCTATCCACACATAAGATGGCTGCATGCATCATTATGATGCAGAGGCCGGGGCCCGCCTCCATTTCCAAAAAAACATAGGAGTAGGTGGCTAGAGTGAACAAAAATGGGGCCAACCCAGATATGTTTCTTGGATGTTTGTTTCTCGGGGCAACAAACTCTAAATCACCACTTTATGCCCTGGTTTAGGTACATGGTGCTGGGCTGCTGGTGCACCCACTGTCCCATGCCCTTATACCAAATCTGTAGCTGTTCTTAATCTAATGCCCCTGGTAAAATGAAGCCATGCCACTGTTATAAGCCATGACAAGTTTAGCCAAATGTTTTTGCCTGTAATTGTTTGAGACTCTGACTCTTTCCTCTGTAGCTATTTGTGCAAACAGGGATATCCATTTCACCTGGTTGCTGCTGTGACCTTTTGGTGCATTGCACAAAACACTTCTTAAAAGAAGTGACTTTTGTGCTGTTTAACTAGAATGTCATAATGGAACAATTGGTTCATTTCGGTGGAACTGCACAAAGGGAGATCTGTGTTCCAATCCTCATCATCCATATTGGCACCATAACCTTCCTTTAGGTAAGAATGATATTTAATGCATGTTTCATCTCTATTTTGCGACTGCCATGAGAAAATAATGCTATTGTTTACTAGTACACTTGTACTCCCTCACTGAGAAAACCCATTCTGAAATAGAAGGCCAATCATGTACTTGGTATCACCAACTGGTGAGGAGAAAGAGAAACAGAGCATGAAGAGGAGGAAGAAGAAGAAGAATAAACAGTGCCAAGGTGATCTTGCTGAAGCCGAGGCCTCAGTCGAGGCCATTCAAGGGCTCCGGCAACGTCTACTTTACATGTGAGACGATCCTCTAGGGAGCCCTTCCACTTCTGCGTATTGTCCTTGATGAATTTGATGCTACTGTTAGAGTAATATGCTAATGTCTTTCTATCCTTTCTCACTAAGCTAAAGAAGGTTTCACCTTGTTCCTACTTGTGCAAACAAGGATCATGTTGTGCCAATCATACATTTTAGTGGAACTACACAAGACAATACAATGAACTGTATCCAAGCCAGTGCTTTAACTCTGCTGGAAGTTCTTGATAATCTTTCAAAATAATCTCAGCGCTGGTAAACAAGAGTGATTGCAACCATACATTTGAATTGCACAAAAATATATACTATTGAGTGATTCCAGTGAGTGCTTTATCATCTCTTCTGGGACTACATGAATAAGCTTTTTTGCTCAGGTTGGTACCGGCCTAAGGCCTTCATCCATATTAGTTTGCCCTCATCTCTATTTGTATCGTGCTACTGTCATGAGAAACTCCTTTATCTTTGCATGTTAAAGTTTTGCAACATATGATACATGGTAATGCTTTGTTGAGCTAATTGGCACTAATTAAATAAACTAATACCTCTCTTTAAACAAGACTACTATGTTGCTAACTTTACCCATTAAGATAATGAGGGTGCTTCTATTTGTTAGTGTATGTTTCAGCAACTAGTCCCACTATTACAGTAATCTCACTCTCTCAATATATGTGCCAACAGGGATGCTCGATTTTGGTGGAACTGCACAAAAACTTTGGGTGCTTCATTGCCTCGACAACTTCCTTCCTTTCCTGTCAGTTGCTAATCTAGGCTTGCTTCCTTCCTTTGCTGTCAGTCGCTTGGCTTATCTCGGCTTCCAGTCAAAGGAAATAGTAATTGATATGCTACCTCACACAGGTTGGTACTAGTCTTTATCCTGATTATTGTGCTTGTCATATGTATTGGTAATTTGGTATTGTTCTACTATTTGCCGATTTCATAAAGGAGTAACTTGGAGCCTGAACTCGCAGGCAAATCATTACATTGGGTGATTTCAGTAGAACTGCACAAAAAGATCAGATGGACAAGTACTTATGCTGCTGCTATGTACTCCAAAGTTCACTCAGACAAGCATCGATGTTGACAATAAGAAGTGCCTATATTCATTCGAGTATCAACCGGCGTCAACCAGTTGTTAAACTCCAAGTATTAAGAGAGTGAACGCCAAAAATATTGCTTGGCGGATAGCCCTGAAAAATGCAGTCCAGTCTTTGGTCCCAACTTGTGCCTTTTGGTTATCGACACGTATGGTAGCGAACTGTATGGTATGGAGTCTAAAGATTCCAGACAAGTTGGTTGACGTGTATATTCATCTGGCACTTAATCAGTCTGCATGCCGGGGATGCTCCATTTTAGTTGAACTGCATAGAAAATTTGGGTGGTTCATTTTCTCAACCGCCTCCTTTCTTGTCTGCAATGTAGAAGTTTGGCGAGCTACAGGACCAAGATGAGCCAGTAAACTAGTTGGATGAAAGTAGTGGCCAAGTTTCTCAAACCTCCCTCGGCACAAGGCCACTATTTGAGGATAAACCTACAAGCAAAGTTCAGATTGTCTGTGCTGCCTCTTATGTACTCAAAAGTTTACTCGTACAAGCATTAATTTTTAGCAAGAAGTACCTCCGGCTGAACACCATTTACAAGTTTGTATCCCAGGTAATTAAAGTTCGTCCATGGATGATATTGGCTGTGATCTAAATCATTTGGTTAAACATACTGAACATGTGTATATCTGAATCTTTTAGTGAATTATCTATGAATATTGTCGTGTGAGCTATCAATCATTTGGATGCATAGACATGCTGAACTTGTGTATATATGAATCTTTTGAGTTGTTGATTGTGAATGTTGGCTATGAATATGAATGTGTCCTGTGAACTGAGTTTGATACGAATGTTTTTACCTGTTATGTTTTACTTGTGTGTGAACTTGTTATTATGTCTACTGTGGGATTTGTGTTGTGTGGGTGTCAACGGCACGCCTTCTTCTCGAGAAGAATTGCACCTGCTTTGTTAGGGTAGCAACGGCGCATCAGCACTTTTTAATATTTTTGCTCTGTCTTCCCCCCACCCCCGCTCAACCCCTGTCGTAATGTTTTCGGCCTCAAAACAAGCATAATACTACATTGTTTTTGGGGCTTGATGAAAAATCGAGTGCTGGTTTCTGTAGGTTGGCCGCCCAGCAAATGGGTTACTGGTCCACCACGGACTGGGAGGCTAAAAATACAAGTTGTATGGTGCAGAGGCAAGTAAAAAAACGCCATCGAGAGCCATCCACTGAAGAAAAACAATCACGTCTGATGTGCTTCTTCAGTCGCGCCGCCGGCCCCCTCTTTAATCCAGTTCGCTCGGGGATCTAGCTGGTATCATTTTTTCCAGAGGGCGAACAAGTATCAGCTAGGCCTAGGTATGTGTAGCCCACGACATACAGAGACAGTGGTTTCAACTTATTTTTTGAGGTCCATACCGGCCTATGGGCCTCCCAGCTTAGGTTTTACTTTTTCTTAAAGATCGGTAGCCCGATGTATTTTCTTAATAAAACGCAAATCTCTGTTCTATTTATCTATATATAAGAATAATAATGTTGTGTCCAATTTATGTTTTCCCTTCTAACCACATTATATATATTTATATTATTACTATTATCGTATATTTTATAGAGATTTATATATACATTATAAAAACATCCCATGTGTTATTAACTTATAAAAGTAAATGTTTAACAGAAGTTGGCAAGGAAAATCATGGTTGTTTTTGACTCACAGGTAGGAAAATCCTTGTGATTGCGTACAAAAGCATGCAAAGATTTTAAGAACCAATGTAATAATAACGCGCTCATTTTTATTTTGAGCAATAACTCGCTAATTTTAATAATAATATATATATAAACTGTGTCGCAACGGTTTATTTTTTGATATTAATTGCTCCTTCTAACCTAACATTATATATAGAACGAGCCCAGCTAATTCGTGTATTTTAAGAAAGTGCAAATGGGCTGGGATATCTTAGAAAATATTGAATGGGCCGCATTGACGCGAAATTATTTGTTCACCCAACCCAGCAAATGGACTGTACATTCTAGAAAACATGGGTTAAATATATGCCACATTTTTGCAAGCTGGCATGTGGGCCAATAGGTCGAAGCCTACGCAGGGCGTTGTCAACTTGGTCAACAAATGATTATGACATCCACAGCCATTGGATTTATATCCAACGGCCGGTATGCACCTTCAATCTCTCGTCTTCTCCCTACAGCGTTGTCGGGACCGCCTGGTCCGGCCTCCGGCGGCTAGCGGCTCTGCTTAGCATGCATTGCTGCGAAGCGCTACCCCTCCGCCGGCCAGGCTATCTCTCCACCCCTCCACACCTCCTGTTATTCTCCACCGACTGCAGCCCCACGCCGCACCAGAACCAATTATAACCCTTGTACTCCTCTCAATCTGCGACTCCACTACCGCGTCTTCCCATCTCCGGGTCGTTCCCGTCTGGGGCCTCGCCGTCGTCCATCGCCTCGCTACGCTCGGTGCGGCGTGGTCAAAAAATGAGAGTCATCAGAAGAGGACTGTACGTGGAGAGCCTGACGGCTGGGACCCACGAGGTCCATGGTCGCATGCAAGGAAAGTTCCTCCTTATTAAGCTGAAAAAATGTTTCCTCCCCCTGACAGCTGGGACCCACCGGCTGTATCTTCGCACGGAAGGAAGTGCCTCCTTTTTATGCGAAAAAATATTCCTCCCATTGACAGCTGGGACCCGTCAGATTTGGTGGCTGACTTGTGGGCCTACTAAGCGGACGTGTACGCAAGGCTTTGTCAACTTAATCAACAAATGATTCTAGCAGCTGGATCGTTGGATGTTAATCCAATAGTCGTGCTCGTTCTTCAACCTCTGTTCTTTCTCCTCTCTCCCGTGGGCAGCAGTGCTGCCGCGCACCCGAACCAGTCTAGTTTCCCACTCCTCTCCACCCGCGACTTCACTGCCGCATCTTCCCCATCTCTGGGTCGTTCCAGTCTGGGGTCTCGTCGTCGTCCACCGGCCTTGGTGCGCTCGGCACGGTGTGGTCAATGTGGTCAACGACCGACTTCCACCGGAAGAGTACTGTACGTGGAGAGGCTAACAGCTGGGTCCACAGCCGCACACAAGGAAATGCCTCCTTATTGTGTGCAAAATAATGATTCCTCCACCTGATACCAGGGACCTACCGGACGGGCCACCGTATTTCACGAAAAAAACATTTCCCCTTGACTGCTAGGACCCACCAGCTACATCTTCGCACGCAAGGAAGTGCGTCCATATTACGAGCAAAAAAATGATTCGCGCCCTGACTGCTGGGACCCACCAGCTACATCTTTGCACGCAAGGAAGTGCCTGACAGTCGGGACCCACTTGGTCGAAGCGTACGTAGCGTTGTCATTCTGGTCGCGAACATGTATGTACATACAATCGGTCTATCTGCAGGCTGCAGCGATGAACCGTGGCCGTGTAAGGAAGGACACATGTCGTAGTAGAGGCACGCACATGTCGTAGTAGAGGCGCGCACGTAGCATGTACACATATGTACAGTGGCCAGAGTGCAAGAAAGAAAATACGGCCACGTACGTACATACGGGCGGGGTCTCGAACACCTACTCGCGCATACGTACGGCCAGGGCTCGTGTACATGGCTGGGTAGGAACGGAGAAACTATGTCGTCATCGTGTTCATGGGGAGGCAACGGAATGCGTCGTGTTCATCGGGAGGCAACGGAACGCGTGCTGTTCATCGGGAGCCAACCGGTTTGTACGGAACAGCCGATGGAAACGAGGCCTGGCATACCGCAGAACGGAGGAAACGGCCTTGTGTTCGACCGGCCATGGTTGAAACGGGATCCTGTTTATCGGGAAGGTTTCTGGTGTACCGCAAAATAGAGGAAACAGACTTCTCTTGGACCACCTACGGTGGAAATGGGATCCTGTTCATCGGGAGGGGTCTGGCGTACCGCAAAACGGAGGAAACGGACTTCTCTTGGACCTCCTACGGTGGAAACAGGATCCTGTTGATCGGAGGGGTGTGGCGTACCGCAAAATGAAGGAAACGGACTTGTGTTGCAGCGCTATGATCAAAAAGGGGGTCCTGTTCATCAGGAGGGGTGTGGCGTACCGCAAAACGAGACTCCACGAGATACTGTTCATCTCTACCATCGACCTCCTCCAGCCTCCACCTGCGACTGTTCATCCACGGGCTCATGTTCATCCAACCTCCACCGGCTATTGTTCAACCAGCCCTCTCCACAGGGTCCTGTTCAACCACCCCTCCATGGGCTACGGTTCATCTAGCCCTCCACCGGCTACTGTTCAACCATCCCTCCACGGGGTCCTGTTCATCCAGCCCTCCACGGGGTCCTGTTCATCCACCCCCAACCAGCTCGATCGGGGTCCTGTTCATCCACCCCCACCCCGCCACCGGGAACTGCTCATCCAAACCCCCCAACAACGCTCACTGTTTATCCAGAGGCAGCATCGACCGGCTTCAGTTAGCAGCAGTAGCGAAGGAATCACTCGGGTTCAGTTAACAGGAAGGGATTGATCGATCGCTCGGGTTCAGTTAGAGTCCAACGCCTCGCACACACGCGCGTACGTACGAGAGAAACGCACATCGCTCGGCCCCCGATCACCCACCGTAACCGGGAACTCCCCCGATATTTTCCTCGCCCTCGCTTCTACCATGGTTTTTTCCGTCATGGACGGCCCAAAGAATGTCATGCACCTGCGTCTCCGGCCCGCCCAGGACCAAAAGCCCACTTTCTGTCATGATTTTTGTCATAGAAGTAGGAGCCCACCACATCTATGATGATACCGGGTTTTGTCACAATTATCGTCATAGAAGTGTCATAAGCATGATAGAAAAAAATTCGTTCGGCCCAAAATGTCACAGATGTGTCTTTTTTTTAGTGTATTTCTCGGTTATGGAGGTGATAAAGAGTTCGTCGTAAAGAGTTACGTCGAAGCAAGCTTTAACACCGATCTAGATGACTCTGAGTCTCGATCTGGATACATATTGAAAGTGGGAGCAAATAGCTAGAGTAGCTCCATGCAGAGCATTGTAGACATAGAGATTTGCAAAATACATAGGGATCTGAATGTGGCAGACCCATTGACTAAACTTCTCTCACAAGCAAAACATGATCACACATTAGTACTTTTTGGGTGTTAATCACATAGCGATATGAACTAGATTATTGACTCTAGTAAACCCGTTGGGTGTTGGTCACATGGCGATGTGAACTATGTGTGTTAATCCCATAAAGATGTGAACTATTGATGTTAAATCACATGACGATGTGAACTAGATTATTGACTCTAGTGCAAGTGGGAGACTAAAGGAAATATGCCCTAGAGGCAATAAAAAAGTTGTTATTTTATATTTCCTTATATCATGATAAATGTTTATTATTCATGCTAGAATTGTATTAACCGGAAACTTGATACATGTGTGGATACATAGACAAAACACCGTGTCCCTAGTAAGCCTCTACTAGAGTAGCTCATTAATCAAAGTTGGTTAACTTTCCTAACCATAGACATGTGTTGTCATTTGATGAACGGGATCACATCATTAGGAGAATGATGTGATGGACAAGACCATCCGTTAGCTTAGCATAATGATCGTTAAGTTTTATTGCTATTGCTTTCTTCATGTCATATACATATTCCTTTGACTATGAGATTATGCGACTCCCGGATACCGGAGGAATACCTTGTGTGCTATCAAATGTCAGAACGTAACTAGGTGATTATAAATATGCTCTACAGGTATCTCCGAAGGTGTTTGTTGGGTTGGCATAGATCGAGATTAGGATTTGTCACTCCGAGTATCGGAGAGGTATCTCCGGGCCCTCTCGGTAATGCACATCATAATAAGCCTTGCAAGCAATGTGACTAATGAGTTAGTTTTTGGATGATGCATTACAGAACGAGTAAAGAGACTTGCCGGTAACAAGATTGAACTAGGTATGAAGATACCGACGATCGAATCTCGGGCAAGTAACATACTGATGACAAAGGGAATAACGTATGCTGTCATTATGGTACGACCAATAAAGACTTTGTAGAATATGTGGGAACCAATATGAGCATCCAGGTTCTGCTCTTGGTTATTGACCGGAGAGGTGTCTCGATCATGTCTACATAGTTCTCGAACCCGTAGGGTCCGCACGCTTAACATTCGATGACGATTTTGTATTATATGAGTTATGTGATTTGGTGACCAAATGTTGTTTGGAGTCCCGGATGAGATCACGGACATGACGAGGAGTCTCAAAATTGTCGATAGGTAAAGATTCATATATAGGACAATGATATTCGGACACCAGAAGTGTTCTGGGGATACCGGGTACATATCGGGTCACCGGAAGGGGTTTCGGGCATCCCCGTGGCAACTACATGGGCCTAATGGGCCAAGAATGGGACAGACCAGCCCCTAGGGGGCTGGTGCGCTCTATTTAGGCCAAAATAAGGGGGAAGGAAAAGGAGAAGAGGGAAAGGAAGGGGAGGGATTCAGCCTCCCCCTTCCTTCTCTCCTCCCTCCTCCTTCCTTCCCCCTCCGGATGAATATGGAAGGGGGGAGGCCGAATTGGGAGGCGCCCAAGTAGGATTCCTCCTACTTGGGGCGCCACCTTGGCTGCCTCTCCTCCCCTCCAACCTATATATATGAGGGGGGCACCGCTAGAACACACAACATTGGTTCCTAGCTGTGTGTGGCTCCCCCTCCACAGTTTACGCCTCCGGTCATATTGTCATAGTGCTTAGGCAAAGCCCTGCGCGGATCACTTCACCATCGCCGTCACCACGCCGTTGTGCTGACGAAACTCTCCCTCGACACTTTGCTGGATCAAGAGTTCGAGGGACATCATCGAGCTGAACGTGTGCAGAACTCGAAGGTGCCCTATGTTCGGTGCTTGATCAGTCAGAATGAGAAGAAGTTCGACTACATCTACCTCATTGTCAAACGCTTCCGCTTTCGGTCTACGAGGGTACATGGACACACTCTCCCCCTCTCATTGCTATGCATCTCCTAGATAGATCTTGCGTGGGCATAGGAATATTTTTGAAATTGCATGCTACGTTCCCAACATCTACGTATCTCAATAATATCAAGTTTCCTCTCTATATGTTGAAAATCTTGAAGTTATACTTATTTTTCTTTCCTATGCTAGTTGATTCTTGCTCCCATAAGTGTTTTGCTCACAAAATCCCTATGCATAGGAAGTGGGTTAGGCTTAAATGTGCTTGCCATGTGTTCATGACGCTCCCATTATGTTTCAATTCTTATCTTTTATGTGAGCATCATTGAAATCATCATGCCTAGCTAAAAAGGCATTAAAGAAAAGCGCTTGTTAGGAAACAACCCAACACTTTTACCTACTGTTTTGTGTGTTCACATGATTAAGCTACTGTAGTAATCATGTTTTATAGCTTTTGTTTCAATAAAGTACCAAATAAAGCCTTTGTGATAGTGTGGATGATAGTTGACTTGATTCTGTGCAAAAACAGAAACTTTTGTGCCCCGTAACAGAATTGATCTGCTCTGCTGGAACATGATAAATTCTTGATTTTTTTGCAGATGATTGATATACAAATTTCCCATGTTTTCCCAATTTTCAGAATTTTTGGAGTAGCAAAAGTATGGTCGTTGTCTAGATCATTACAAGTTGTTCTGTTTTTCAAAGATTCTGTTTTCAATGCATAGTTTGCTTGTTTTCTAGTTTCTATGGCTTATATTGCTCAATATAAGTTGTGGAAATGATAAGGTACAGTAGGCATTGTGGGAGAACAATTATGAATCTTGTCTTTGACAGTACCAAAGTGAATGATTTGTTTTATCATACTAATCTATCTCACGAAGTTCCGTTAAGTTTTGTGTGATTGAAGTTTTCAAGTTCTGGGTGAGATATCGATATGAGGAGAATAAGGAGTGGCAAGACCCTAAGATTGGGGATGAACAAGGCACCCCAAGGTAATATTCAAGTAATACCCAAGCAACTAAGCTTGGGGATGCCCCAGAAGGCATCCCCTCTTTCGTCTTCAACTTTATCGGTAACCTCATTTGGAGCTATATTTTCATTCGTCACATGATATATGTTTTGCTTGGAGCGTCATTTTATTTTTATTTGTATTTGATTGCTGCTATTTATAATATGTTTTGCATCTTTCATTTCAATAAAAATGTCAAGTATAGCCTTTACCATGCTTATTTTCCAAGTCTATATGTTGCTTTTTGAAAACAGAAAGTTTTCAATCATTGTATGAATTCTTCTAGAAAGTCAGAAGATGATAAAATCTTGAAATTTTTACACAATAAGATAAAACAAATTTTATACACTGTGGTAATTTTTCTGAAATTTTGGAGTTATAGAAGTATGAATCATCTTGCATTCTTTACAGACTGTCCTGATTTGGCAGACTGCAGTTATGTTTGCATTGTTTGCATATGTTTACTTGTTTAATGATTCTATTTGAGGAACTGAGTATTAAATATGCAGAGGCATTTAGTATGCAATGTTAAATAATAATAATTTTAGTGATTTGCTACAGCAGAGAATGATAAGGTTTTTGCATTGATTTATACTAACTTATCTCACGAGTTCTTATTAAGTTTTGTGTGGATGTGTGGATGATGTTTTAAAGATTTAGGGAAACCGTGATAAAAAAGGAATCAAGGAGACACAAAAGCTCAAGCTTGGGGATGCCCAAGGCATCCCAAGATAATATTTCAACAAGTCTCAAGCATCTAAGCTTGGGGATGCCCCGTGTAACATCCCAAAATTCTAAATTTTGGAATGTTATATTAAATAAATGGTTTTGTTTGTTTGTTTGATTGTGGTGTGGTTGCTTGTGTGAAATTGAGTGAAATTTGAAACTTTTTGAAAGTTAAATGTGAGGGAACAAAAGGACTTTCCCAAACATTCATTTTGCATTCTTATCTCCATGAATTCAAATTCATTTCATCACAAATCCCTGGAGTGAAGATTATATGACTTCTTTTATTTAAATAAATGAAAAAGGGTTTTCAACAGATTTGAATTCCATTTGGAACTACTTCAAATTCAGAAACTTTAAGCAACTCAACGATTTTCATAACAGAAGATAAAATGACTTCTTCAAAACATATGAAATATGAGTTGGAAGTTTAAAAGAATCCAATTTAAAGTCCCTTTGAAAATTATTTTCAATTTGGAGTTATTTGGTTTTTATTCAAATTATTTTTCTCCAAAAATTAAATATATGGAAATTAGGGTAAAATGATTCCCTATAGTAGAAAATTGGAGAGAAATAAATTAGGGTAAAATGGTATTTTTAAAATGATTTTTATTGGGTTTTATTGTAGTAGTATCATTGTTTGGTCTATTTTAATTTTTGTGAAATTTATTTAACGCTAAAAAACTATTCATGTTGTAGAAAATATTTTTCTGAAAATTTTGATATATAATATGCTATATAACACTAGTGCGCGTCGGTCCTAAACAAATGCTTTTTTACCCCTTTCCGCGACGGCATTTGGAACCGTCGCCAAGCGAGTGTGTGCGATAGGGTGTCCTTCCCACACGACCCAGAAATCGTCGGGGATAGGCCCTCCTGGGACCCAGGCTGGGGCCGTGTGCGATTGGGCGAGGCATCGAAACCCAATCATTTCCGTAGGTATGTACATCCCACATGGTAATCCGAGAAAATCATTTCCGTAGGTATGTACATCCCACACGGTAATCCGAGAAATTCATTTCTGTAGGTATGTACATCCCACATGGTGAATCCCAGAAAAACATTTCCGTTCATATGTATATCACACACTGTGAATCCAAGGAATACGTTTCCATTCTTATGTACATCCCAGGGAAAACGTTTCCGTTCGGATGTACATCCCACACGGTTTTATGTATACGCTGGTGTGTGAAAGGTGTAACTATCACACACGTAGTTATCATGGTAGCATGAATTATATACTTTAACCTTAGTTGCCTCCACTCCGGTCATGTAGTTTGCAAGGTAATCATCAGTAAATAGCTTTGGAAACCACTGAAAAGAGAAAAATACCAGATACTGAGGTCTAATAGAGTAACTTGTTGTGGGCAGGGGGAAAAGGCAACACATTACTTACCATCCTAAAGTTCACTGTTGTCTTCGACAAAGTGTAAATAAAGAGCTTAATTCCAATCACCCGTTTTTTTCGCCTAACAATCTTTCTTAGTTTCCTCACTTGATGCTTGTTCATGAATATCTCATTGCCCCATACGCAAAAGGGATCGAAGTGTGGATCAGTACCCCTCATATATGTACCTACAAGCAACTAGTAAATGTTAGAAGCTAAACTGAGATTGCACAAATGATGTAAAATACAACTACCTATGTTCCTAAGTACAAGTTTTTTTTTGAGATTTCAATATGAACTACATACGGATGTATATAGGATTATAGATATAGTTTAGATTAGAATCTAGATTCACTCATTTTGCTCCTTATGTAGTCTATATTAAAAATACTTATATTTAGGAATAGATGGTGTATAAGACATGGGAAGCAGCTAACCTCGACGGCAAACAATAGCATCGCCCATTGTAGCCCTGTGTAAGTACATGGAAAGCCAATGTTAACTACAACTGGGTTAACATCCACCCAAAATAGCAAATCGTAATAAAATGGCAGCATCTGTAGTGATATCTTCATTTCGAAAGAGTAGCACGGTAGCAAAGGGATGGATTAAAAAATGGATACAACTGTTAATTGCAACAGGCTTAACAACATCCTAATTCATGTTTTGTAAGTTTGTAGCCATTGAAATACCACTCTTTAAAAATGGATACAACTGTTAATTGCAACAGGCTTAATGGCCATTGAAACCGGTACTGATAAAAATGCAATTGGCAGAGTTAAACATCACAGGGCAGGTGCTGCCAGAGCAGATAATGGCCCAGTTGTCTATAAAAAGGTAGGCAAAATAGCTCAAACGTGTTAGGCATGTTTACTACAACATGCTTAATACATCGACAGTACAAAACATAGCCATTAATTGCAACTGGTATTGGTAAGCTTGAACTGGTGGGTACATACTTGGTAAGTCCTCAGAGGTAGTTGCTGGGGCACTACATCTTGGCCAGAGCCTACCCAAAGTCAACGGCGGCGGAGGCGAGCTGTTCCTTCGGGTCGAAGTGTGGATCAGTGCCACTGACATGTGTACCTACAGGCAACCATTAAATGGTAGAAGTTAAACTGCAATTGCACAAATGATGTGAAATACTGTAAGACATGGGATGCAGCTAACCTTGACGGCAAACAACAACATCGGCCGTTATGACCCTGCGTAAGTACATGGACAAGCATGTTAAGTACAACAGGGTTAGCATCCACCAAAAACAGCAAATGGGGCAGCATCTCTAGTATATCTTCATTGCGGAGAGTAGCATGGCAGCAAATGGACAGATTAAAAAAGGATACAACTGTTAATTGCAACAGGCTTAACAACATCCTAAGTCATGTTTTATAAGTTTGTAGCCATTGAAATGCAACTGTTTAAAAATGGATTCAACTGTTAATTGCAACAAGCTTAATAGACATTGAAACCGGTACTGATAAAAATGCAATTGGCATAGTTAAACATCACAAGGCAGGTGCTGCCAGAGCAGAGAATGGCCCAGATGTCTATAAAAAGGTAGGGAAAGTAGCAAAAACATGTTAGGCATGTTTACTAGAACATGCTTAATACATCAACCGTATAGAACATAGCCATTAATTGCAACTGGTATTGGTAAGATTGAACTGGTGAGTACATACTTGGTAAGTCCTGAGAGGTAGTTGCTGGGGCACTTCATCTTGGCCAGAGCTCGCCCAAAGTTAGCGACGGCGGAGGCGAGCTGTTCCTCCGGGTCGAAGCGTGGATCAGTGCCACTGACATGTGTACCTACAGGCAACCAGTAAATGAGTAGAAGTTAAACTGCAATTGCACAAATTATGTGAAATACTGTAAGACATGGTATGCAGCTCACCTCGACGGCAAACAAAAGCATCGGCCATTATGACCCTGCATAAGTACATGGACAGGCATGTTAAGTGCAACAAGGTTAGCATCCACTAAAAATAGCAAATGGGCAGCATCTCTAGTGATATCCCGAGTCATGTATTGTAAGTTTGTTGCTGGTATTGGTTAAATTGAGCTGGACACGGTAATATTTGAACATCACACAGTGTGTAGTACTGAAATAAACAAGGCACGAACATGCTTAATACATCAACCGTACAAATCATAGCCGTTGCAAGTGGTATTGGTAAGATTTAGCTGGTCAGATCTTACCTGTTAAGTCCTGGGGGGTAGTCGCTGGTGGACTTCATCTGGGCCAGAGCCTGCACCATGTCGGCGGCGGCGGAGGAGGAGAGGTGTTCCTCCGGGTCAACACGCACAACGGCTATCGCGCCATGGACTGC